>NC_056611.1:27653602-27953602 GCF_018340385.1 Cyprinus carpio
AGACTGGAGTAATGATGCTGAAAATTCAGCTTTTATCACAGGAATAAATTACATTTTACACTATATTACAATTGACAACAATAATAATAACATAATATAAATAATAATGTAATAATATTTCACCATTTTACTGTATTTCTGATCAGATAAATGCAGTATTGATGAGCAGATTTCAATCAAATCAAAATGAATCAAAACTGAAATCAATGCTGGAAGATTAATCACACTAGAAATTCTAGAGATTCTAGAGTTTACCACACTAGTTTTATATTGCACAATATATGTCATCTGCAAGCGGAAAATCTGCATTCTGTGCTAAGAATTCATACTGCATACAGCAGAAATTGTAAGTGAAAGTATGCAAGCATGCTATTAAAGCATAGCCATGCATTCTTAAAGATTTAGTCATTTAAATTCAATGTTTAGCAGTTTATCTAGTTCTCTTCTGGGTCCATGCACACTAACCAGTGCGTTTGTTAGGACAGTGTATATCAGAAGTGCACTAGCTATGCAGGATACATCCATGAGCACCACGAAGCTCTTGCATTGCTCCAAATTCAGCTGCTTCTCGCTACCTGCAAAGACTGACCGACCAGAAAACAGGAAACAGAAACAATATAATCCATCTCACTTCCTTACTGGTTACCACATCACTTCCTGCATGGTTTTCAACTATGCTAGCAGAACTAATGAAAAGAATTGCATTAGCATGACACAGTGATCACGACTTCTCCTGCAAACCGCTTTTACCATTAAAATGCAAATGTAGAAAAAAAGAAGTGAACAGATGAAAAACAGCTTGTGAATAAACATATTCTCACCTCCTTTGGCAATGGCTCCAGTCAGCATGTTATACAGATCCAGAGAGGTACAATAAGATTCCTATAGACAACACGTACAACACTGTTAACAGTCACACGCATATGACATTAGAGCTACATATTAGCTCTACAAATACATGCAAGTAATGTGTGTTTTTACCTTGCCACAGTGTTTCACAAAGAGCTCTCTCGCTTCATTTAAAGACGGCAGACCTACGAGACGTGGAGACATTGGCTACACACACAAACAGACAGGCAGAAACAATTAAAACCCAACAGTTAAATGGACCCAGAGCTAACAAATGATCAAAGCTACATCAACTTCTCCATTTTACCGGTGTAATCGAGTTTCCATCTACTGTTGGTGTCACGACAGCTCTGCAAACACACAAAAACAACATACGTATTGACATATGTAGCAGTTTATGATGTTAAAACAAAGAAGAAGCAACAATCCCACCAAGTTATAAAAACATAATTTCTGAATTTTCGCTGAACGTTCAAACAGTCCATGTTTTAAAACACTGAGGAAACTTTACCTTTGAATGTTCTCTGAAACAAGTAGTAACATTAAAAAATTTAAAAAGCATTTCATGATTAATATAGCCAACAAATGTTTTGTGCTGACATATGACCAATTAACTTTAACATTCTGTTAATGGTAATGGAAGAATGTTTGTTCGTAACTTTGAATGAACCTTGCCAGAACATTCTGTGTTAGCTGAGATTTGACCTCCAAAAATAAAGACAACTTTTTGAAGTTCTCAGTTTTGTTTCATTTTTTTTCCCCTAGAACTCATTATGGGGATTAAAAAGAGACACAAAGTACTTGTCATATAGTAAGAGCACAGAGGTGTAGCATTAACGTGAATAGTAGCTCAGCAGTGGTGTTACTGCTAACTAAAACTAAAAATCACTTTTGTTAATGGAAATGAAGATGACATAAAAATCAAAAAAAAAAAAAAAAAAAAAAAAAACCTTACATAACTTATACAAATATTAGAAATGCTGCATTGGCAACTAACTAAAATATAATTTGTTTATGTTGAATCACTTAAACTGAAAAAAATAAATAAATAATAATAATAATAATAATTGAAATATTAAATTTAAGAAATAATAAAGCACATAACACAATTATTAAAACTTAAAATAAAATGAAAAATGGAAATACAAAAATAAAAGCTAATTCAAAATACTAATTTTGAATAATAATAATTTTTAAAATGAATTAAATTAAAATAAAATTGAAACGACTAAATGTTATGTTAATATTCAAATATTTTAGTAACACTTAAGTAATACTAAAATAACACTGCAGCAGAAAATATTGGAAAATACTGAGAAAATATTAGTTATGTGTATTTGATTACTGGGTCTGTTTCTCAGAATAAACACCAGGAGATGTTATAGAGATCTCGTTTGTGATTTTCTAGCATGTTGGTGAGCATCACTTACATGGTTTTGTTTGCTTTCTCGGTCAGGACTCTCAGAAGGAATTCTTCCTCCCTGTTGGTATTTATGTAGGGAATGATGATGTAATGACCGAGTGGCAGGCGACCGCGATACACATGCTCCCGCCGCGGCTCACTAATGTCGCGGCGCACCGGCCTCAACTGTTCCAAGTCTTGAGAGGAGAGGAATTCATACTCGGATCGGACCTGATCCCACACGCGCACACACACACACACACACACACACACACACACACACACACACACACACACACACACACACACACACACACACACATACACACACACACACACACACACACACACACACACATCAGACAGAGACACTAACATGCTCAAATCTTCACATCATGAGCTCAGAAATTGTTCTTTTTATTTCATTTTTCCTTTTCGCATGATATATGAAATATATTTTTATTTTCTATACTGCTTCCTTCAAGCAGAACAATATATAATATAATACAGTGACTAGTTTTTCCTTTGAATCAGTATACTATATACATATATAAATATAATACATAATGAATCATATATTCTATAATACAGTTCTTTTTCTAAGCAGGGCAGTTACCTAAAACTAAAACCATAACAAAATGATGTTATTTCAAATGACAAAAATGTTAACTGAAATAAAATATAGTAAACTTATTTCTATAAATAATATTTTATTTATATATTCATATATTTTATTTAAATAATATTACATAAATATTATATACATATATACTATAGTTCTTTTTTCTAACCAGTACAATACATAGTATATAATAAATAATATATAATATGTTACAAAATACAGTGTCTAGTTCATCCTCTGAAGCAGGGTAGTTATAATTAACTTAAACTAAAACCTTAAAACATCCCTTTACTTCAAAAAAAAAAAAAGAAAAAAGAAAAGAAAAGAAAAAAATAAAAGGCCACATTCCTCATTTTCATTTAGTTTAACTTTTTTTTTTACTAAACTAACTGAAATAAAAAAATACAAATAAATAGATAAAACAACACAATAACTAAATTAAAATATTGAAACAAAAATGAATAGAAAAACTATCTCAACGATACTAAGACATCATTTCTTTGAAGTGTTCATTGTAGCCGTCTGAGAACCTGTAAACATCCAACCAATCAGATTGCAGCTTGCATATCCAATAATACACACTTAGAAAACAGAAGTGTGAAACCTTGTATATGCGCAGCTCGGTGTTGGACAGTACCCCTGTCTTATGAGTGTGTTTCTGCATGAGCGCCAGCAGGAATGAGCACATTTGTTCAGGGTCACTGGGGTCGTCCTCCTCCAGCAGGGTCAGACTGTACTGAGGAAGCCCTACAAACACATGTGAGCATAATACAGTGACAAGCTCTTCTGTTGAAGTGGTATGATATTTGTGTATGAGTGTGAACAGTGCTGCTCACGTACCTCGCTGAGGAATCCAGTGTCCGTGATGCAAAGTACATTTCCAGGGCTTTTTGACTTTGCTCTCACTCAGCGCATCTCCGCTCAGGTGACAAACCTCTACCATGTCAAAGTTCTGGCAGAAATCTTCCGGAGACATCCTGATGGGCAGAGAGAAGACGATGAAGAGGCATCGGCCATCTAAACCAATCAGAGAAGATCCTGAATATGAATCAGCCAATCAGAATAGAGAGAAACCCGTCTCACCAGAATTCCCCGTCTTCTTGCTGGATTCTTTCCACACGCTGCTGCTCTTCAGCGCTCACATTATCCCACTCGCTTCTAAACTCATCATTAAACAACAAACACACTCCTGGCTAAACATTTTCTCGGCATCTGGATCTTAACAGAGAAATGTCACAGACTTATTTTGTTTTATATTTAACAAATGTCTTTTTGCACTTTATCTAAATATAATATTTACATCATTTATGAATTTTGTAAAGGTCTGAGGACAGGTTTGTCCCCAAAATATAGTTAAATAAACCCATACATATATGTTTAATCAGCAAGGACGTGTTCAATTGATCAAAAATGAGAGTAAAGACATTTTTAATATTACAAATGGTTTCTGTTTCAAGTAAATTCTTGTGAACTTACTATGCATCAAAGAACCCTGAACAGATTACGGTTTTCACTAAAATATTCAGCAGCACGGCTGTTTTCAACATTGATCATAATCAGAAACGTTTCTTGAGTCACAAATTGGCATTATTTAAAATTGTGAAATATATGATATTCTAAATGACCAGAATGATTTCTGAAGGATCATGTGACACTGAAGACTAGAGTAATGATGCTGAAAATTCAGCTTTGATCACAGGAATAAATTCTATTTGACAAAATAGTCAAATAGAAAAGTTATCTTAAAAGGTAAAAATCTTTCAAAATATTACTGCTTTTACTGCACTTTTAATCAAATCAGGGTAGCCTTGATGAGCATAAAAGACATTATTTAAAAAAAAAAACATGTTTGTTACTTTCACTTTCACTTTCATATTTAAATAATGTGTTTTGTACCCTCCATCACTCCAAGGCCCATTCCACTCAGTGTTACCCCAAGGGTTCCTGATCCGCACCAGCTGAACCGGACTGCCCTTAGTCTTGATCTGAAACACACATAAAGCAAACTCAGTCTGAAGAACAGTGATGTTTGCAGGACTTGCTGTGTTTCTCTTTCTTCATAAGAGACTGTATTCTGGCCTTTAGACAAAAACATTTCAGCTACTTGGCTATTTATGATAACTACAGCAGCGTGTGGGACAACTCATATTTTCTTGAAAAGAAGTATGTGAAACCAAATCCAAATGCTAAATTCGAGCAACTTTGAATGATGTTCAACATAAGGGGTTTAAAAGATAATTCATCAATTTAACTGGACTGACATGTATAGTACTGACTGAGAATAAAATCTGAACTGAATAATGTGGCACTATCATCTACTGGATCTGCTTTACAGCTCAAATTGAATTTGCTTCAGAATTGATGAACTTTACAAAATGAGCATTAAATCTGCATCGTATAAAGCACTATATAAAGAATGATTATAAATAAAACAACAAAGACTCACAAACAAGTCTTTGTTGTTCATGGAACATTTATTTTCTGGAACATCTTTAAATGTTGCTACTTGTTTCAGATGATTCAGAGAACATTCAAAAGTAACATTCCCGTAATGTTTAAAAAATTATAAAATGGAACGTTCCCTTAAAATTCAAAAATTGCAAGTTTTGGAACTTTGGCTAACGTTCTGGCAAGGTTCTCTCAAAGTTATCAACCAACATTCTTCCAGTAACATTGACAGAATATTTGTTAAAAGATATCTGGTCATTTATGTTAGCATGAAAACATTTATCATATAGAAACTTTTTTCTGAAAATGTTACTACTCGGGTAACAAATTTAGAATCAAAAAACTTATTCTGAAGTTTTTCCTAAAATGCTAAATTCTTACAACATTCTACTAAATTTATTTTACCCTAAATATTTATATGAACGTTTACTTTTAATATTCTAAGAACGTTAAAATGTTTCACAAAACGTAAGTACAAATCACTTAATGAAGACGCTCAGAGAATGCTGTTCTGAGAACAAAAGAACGTAAATCAAATATTAATAAAGTTATAAGAACTTTTCATAAACACTGCTTTAAGAATATTTTGTCCTAATATTTATATGTACTGTTTAATCATTTATAACTTTAAAAAACCTCTTCATAACATTCAAAAGTAACATTCCTATAACGTTTGCAAAATTATCAAATGAAATGTTCCTCTAACTTTTACATATGCAAGAAAAAAAAACATGATAAATCTTAAAAAATCAAAAACATTAAGAAATATTTCTTACTATTTCTAATCTTGCGTACTATTTCAGTTTGAAGTATGTGAATTGGGACTCTAATACGCTACATATTCTGTTGTTATTTAAGCAGATGGTGCCCTCTGGTGGAACACGCTAATGAAACACAGATCAAGAGCTGGTTTAACAGACAAATAATAAAAAAAGCGAGTGAAAAAAACCACCCAAGGTAAAATTTCCCCTCTCACCGTCTCCAAGCCAGTCACAGAGTAGGCATGCCAGTACACTATCCCAAAATCATTTTTCTTCCCGAAGGGACCCTTCACAAAGACAGAGAGTCAAGACAATAGATTACTTTCACAAAATAACATCTGTCAAAATAAAAAACACTTTCCTGGAACTCAAGAAAAATAATTTTACCTAGAAGAACACAAACAAAGAAGAAAGAACCCTATCACCAGTAATTCTCACAACAATTTCATTTATAACATTATGGAATGTTATATTCTGGCGGTTAAAGGTCTGCGCTGCTGAATGAAAGTTTTGATCAGTGAGCTGTAACTTATATGTACCCTCTTACTGAAACCTGTAATTTAATATGCTGCTGTCACAGACACAAATTCCAGATTTCTTTTTATTAAAGAAATGAATACTTGTATCCAGCAAGGATGCATTAAATGCATCAAAGGTGACAATAAACATTTATAATGTTACAAAATATTTCTATTTCGAATAAATGCGGTTCTTTTGAAATTTCGATTCATCAAAGAATCCAGGAAAAACAGACATCACAGTTTCCACAAAAATGTATATCGATAATAATCAGAAATGTTTCCTGAGCAGCAAATCAGCATATTAGAATGATTTCTGAAGATCATGTGACACTGAAGACTGGAGGAATGATGCTGAAAATTCAGCTAGTAATAAATTACAGTTTCAAATATTTTCTAATAGAAAACAGTTATTTTAAACTGTAGTAATACTTCAAAAAATTACTGTTTAATGTATCTTTGATCAAATAAATGCAGCTTTGGTGAGCAGAAGAGATTTTTTTCAGAAACATATAAAAAAAATCTTTTGAATGGTAGTGTACATTTTGACAAGCAGTGTGGGGATTTTACATGATTAAAAACTGCACATACACTGCTTCAGAAGACTTGAAATACTACTTCGATGACACTTTATTAGAGCTTAAACATCTACAGAATTTAGAGCTTTCTATTCACTGTCACTGTATGAAAAAGAGCAGCATGAACATTCTACTAAACATCTTTATTTGTGTTCCACAGAAGTCATCATACAGGTTTGAAATGATGTGAGGGAGACTAAATGATGAGAGAATTGGAATTTTGGGGAGAATTATTCCTTTTAATAAGGCATGTGAAGAGAGCGTACCGTTGTGTTAGCACAGTTGATTAGAGCTCCTTTCTGCAGCAGCGGCTGCAGTTCATAGCCCAGTTTTCGAGGGTCAGACGGCACCCTTAGTCCCCCTGTAATCCCTGTTGTGTTTTCTGTCGTCGCATGATGGTGGTAACATGTCCAGTGCAGAATAACCACCCTTCAGCCTAAAAAAGAGATGGAGAGGATAATCTGAACAACAAGCAGTTTATGTGCATGCAGAGCACACCCTCAGACCTTCCAAGATGATTGTTTCGTGATATATGGACGAGTATGTGATTTAAGTGACGTGACATACAGCCGTATTTAACCCATCCAAAGTGCACACACACAGCAGTGAACACACACACACACTGTGAACACACACCTGGAGCAGTGGGCAGCCATTTATGCTGCAGCGCCCGGGGAGCACCACAGTTGTGGTATTGCCGGCCCGAGACTCGAACCCACAACCTTAGGGTTAGGAGTCAAACTCTCTAACCACTAGGCCACGACTTCCCCATGTAGGCAGAACAGATTTGTAGAAATATAGCATTACATCAGTCACCAATGGATGCTCTGCAGTGAATGGGTGCCACCAGAATGAAAGTCCAAACAGCTGATAAAAACATTGTGAAGCCAAAAGCTGCATGTTTGTAAGAAACTTTAAAATGTATAACTTTAAATCTTCACTTCTGGGCAAAACACGACTCCTTTATATTTAATTAGTCTTTCTCCTGTGAAAAATTGCATCCCCTATGGTCTCTCACATCAAAATCCACCAAATTGTTTGTTTAGAACTTTTTTGAACTGCTTGTGCTTGATCTGTTTTCAGCCTGAAGCTATGGTTTGCAGTTAAAAATGCCTTGATGCATTTGTTTCGTACAAACACGCAGCCTTTCATTTCACAAGATTATGCATTTTTTTCGTACAAACAGTGGATTACCGTACAAACATGCAGCCTTTCATTTCACAAGATTTCACAATGTGGATTATTGTGATGTTTTAATCAGCTGTTTGGACTCATGGACGTCATTCTGACGGCGAAATGCTACATTTCTCTAAATCTGATCTGATCTGACAAACTCATCTACATCTCGGATGGCCTGAGGGTGAGTAAATGTTCAGCAAATTTTCATTTTTGTGTTAACTGTTCCTTTAAATATGATATCCAGGCATTTTTATGCATCAAAATATTCCACTAACTTGGCATAAGCTTTCTCCAGTAGGGCGCTCCAGAATTCATCCTTGTTTGAGGAGCGCATATAGACCAATTTATCTCTTTTTGTCGGCAAGCGGTCATCAATTTGCACATCAGTCCACACACCATTCTGCCAAAACTACAGACAGAGAGACACCGTTAAAACCAACAGAACTGCTTCATTCTGTATGGTAACACACAGTACTAACCCGAAAACGAAAGCAGCCGTTGTATCCCCCCTGAAAGCCTTGGCCTGGGGGAACGACCTGATGCAGAAGAAAAGGGTTGAGAGAGAGAGACGCCACCGCAGACAAGAACCAGCAGTCATCTGAGAGAGAGAGTTCAAGCACATTAAGCCTGTTAAAACATGTTTTACGTCTAATTTGTGTTTATTAGTTATTTGATTGTTTTTATTAATGTAGGTCAAAATGTGAATTAATTATCAGCCTGTTTGTCTATAAAAGCTCAGATTGTCTTCGGGAACACAATTTAAGATATTTTGGATGAAAACCGGGAGGCTTGTGACTTACACTGTCAAGGTCCAGAAAAAGTATGAAAGACATCGTCAGAATATTCCATCTGCCATCAGTGATTCAACCGTAATGTTACGAAGTGATGAGAATACTTTTTGTACACAAAGAAAAAAAAAAAGGTGCTATGGTGATGTGGGGAGAGACAGAGGAGAGGAATTGTTGAATAAAGTTATTTTAGTTTTGTTCGCTTACAAAAAGTATTCTTGTCGCTTCATAAAGTTACGGTTGAATCACTTCTGGCAGATGGATTTTTCTGACGATGCTTTTCATACCTTTCCTGGACCTTGACACTGTTATTTATTTGGCAGTCTATGGGACAGTCTCAAGCCTGTTTGTTTTCATCCAAAATATCTTAAGTTGTGTTCCGAAGACGAACAAAGCTTTTACGGGTTTGGAACGACACGAGGGTAAGTAAAAATGACAAAAGTTTCATTTTGGGGTGGAGTATCCCTTTTAAAAAGATGATTCTAATAGACCCTTTTACTGTTTGTACACAATGATGACGTAGCAACGTATGCGAGCGCATTTTGGCAACGGAAGTATGTGAGAATCAGCAGCATGTCAAGCTACACGAGTGGATTAAGCAACACAGACAGAGAAAGTTATTAAATCGCCTGCAGCCACAGGCGCCGCCGGCTCTTCTGAAACAGTCGTGGATTGTCAGAAAATCCTATAAAACTTTAGCCCATTGGTGGAATATAATATCGATTAGTGCAACCATAAACGCAACAACCAGACATTTTGATGCTGGGAAACCGTTTTGATAATCTTTCTGAGTTGCTAACACGTTAGAACCACTGGGGAAAAACACCACTTCCGTTGCCAAAATGCTCGCGCAACTATTTGATCACGTGGGCTGTAAAATGTCTATATGTTATGTGGTGAAATAAGTTTATTCTGCTACATTGCTTGTTATTTGGTTTTACTTTAGGGTTTTCAACATTTAATATTAAATGGAGACCCAACACAAAAAATCATGAAAATCAAACATTTTAACTGCGTATTAACAGAAAATGGTCAAAAGTTTGCAATAATTATGATTTTTAATGCTTTGAACATTAAAGTCTCTTCTGCTAAACAAGGTAGCATTTATTTGATGAAAAATCCAGTAAATCCAGTGATATTGTGAAATATGATCAGTTTAAAAGGGCTGTTTTCTTTTTTAGTATTTATTTATTTTTTACTGTCGCATAATAAAAGTTTTTCTTTCTTTCTATTTTAAAATCTAACCCCAAACTTTTGTATGGTATTGTGTCACAGTTACCACAAAATGTTAGCAAAAACTGTTTTCAAAATTGATAATAGTCAGAAATGTTTTTCTGAGAAGCAAATCAGCATATTGGACTGATTTCTGAAGGATCACGTGATACTGAAGACACTGAAGAGTCATGATGCGGACAATTCAGCTATGATCACTGGAATAAATTACATTTCCAAATACATTAAAATAAAAAAACAAATATAATATAAAAATATAATAACATTTCACAATTTTTTACTGTATTTTAAACAAATATACCCAGTTTTGGTGAGCATTAGAGACTTTCTGTCATTTTTAACAGACTCTGGGTCATAATCTTGTGTAGTTTTATTTGTGTTTTTGAGGATAAGGGTATCATTCTCTAATTGATGAGCTTCTACCAAGTGACAGACCAATGTGCACCAAAATTTATGTTAATGTGAATTCTTATTGTTTAAATGATTCAAAATCAAATGCTCACTCAGTTCTCCCTGGCAGACATCCATACGTGTGGCTCCATCTGTAATAAACTGAGGAGACTTACAGATCTCCTGGAAAAGAGAGGAGAAAGTACAAAAGGTCACTTTAGGGTCAATGGATATTTAGGAATAGGAATAATAGGTCATCATTTTATCAAAAAAAAAAACAACAACAACAACAAAAAAATGTTTTATTATAATCACTGATTTAAAGGATCTATTCTGACTTAAGAACTTTGAATAGTTGAAAAAGCAACTATTGCTTTAAACCTTAAAGCAATAAGAGATGCAATAAAACAAATGCTAAATGCCATCAGAATAATGTTGCATAATGTTGTAAATGATGTTGTGAATAATGTTGTTGTGTGTTTTGTTGTTTAATTATGTTGTAATGTGTTTATTTTAACATTCCAAGCTATATTTTCTTACTTTTGGACATACAAATATTAGCATCTGCTCCATTTTCAGACTGTTATTGCATTAAATAAACAGCACATGCTTTGCTAATTTGCGTGCACTGCGATGGCATTCAAACAGTTTAAGCGTGATTATAAGTGGTGAAATACTTTTTTATTAGTGCATAACTTTAAAATACAACAAAGCATTATGTTCAAATACAATGTATAGTACTGGTCACACCCCCAAATCAACCCAGCTAACACAAAACGTTCCCACGTATTTCACTAATGTTTTAATAAGTTATACAGAAATGTTACGACAAAACGTTCTTAAAGTAATGTTTATGTAACATTATGCCTGTTTGATATGCGTTCTCATAATGTTGAGAGAAAATTTTCTCAGAACAACATTTTCAACGTCCTTATGTTATTTGTTCTTGATGAACATTCTAAGAAACGTTTTTATAACATTCTTTAAATAACATTCTAAGCACGAAAAGAAAACTGGGTATGTTCTTAGAATATTAAAAACAGACGTTCCACTAACGCTAGCCTATATTTTGTGTGGAAACAAACGTACTAGAAAGTTGTAAGAAACGTTTTTGTAACCTTGGTTTAAGGTTATAATCATGGACATTTCAATGTTAAAACATTTCAAAACAAAACGCTCCCACGTGGTTTTTAGAACCTACATTTGTTGCCCGGGAAAGAACAGCTCAGGTACAGTATGTGCATGTATGCATGTACAGTATGTGCCCTCTGGAGGTGTGTGCTGCCCTGGGCTGTCACTTTGGCTCACCTGTGGTCGTTTCCAAACAAACTCTTCCCGAATCGGCATGTGCTGCTTCGGGAAGGTGGCGTCCTCGTAAAGCCCGTCCGGCAGAGGAAACCCGGAGGTGGGAGACCTCAGCAGCGTCGGGCTGCCCAGACTCTCCCAGGGGGTCGAACCGGACGAGTCTCTGCTCAGTTGTGTCCTTATTTCGAACATACTGGAGTGCTTCTATCTTTCTGAATCTGTCAGCGTGTTTGGGAACGAGTGTATCTGAATGCACACACAGACGATTATATTTATCCCTACTGTCAAAAACGTCAACGAATCGAATATTGGTCTGCGGTATAGTGGGCGTAAACTTCAGCAGCTTACCTTTAAACAGTTCCTCCCTCCACCTGTGCGCTAACTAACACTGTCAAAACCAAACCTTTGTCATCATACACGACAACCTTAACCACAGAGGAACACATAATCTTGCAAAAAGACCTTTGCGTTGACATTTTGCAACAAAGGCAAACAATAGATGTAAACAATTGCCACGATGAAGCACAAAAGCACTGATAGAGAATACACACATTAAAGAGATGCGGAAGGTTTGGAGGTTTGCAGGTTTGGCTCTTATACTCTTTGGAATCTGATTCAATTACTGATCTATTACTGTGATAACTGAACTGTAATGTGCATGTTAGCCTGGTCTGTCTGTCTTTGGATGCCTTAAACTACAAAACACAATGTCCAGACCCATGCAGTGATAAAAAAAAGAAAAAGAAAAATAATGAACTTGGAGTAGTTGTTGTGATCAATAATATGCTGATTTGCTGCTAAAGAAACATTTTTGATTATTATCACTGTTGAAAACAGTTGAACTGCTGCATTATGTGGAAAAAGTAATACATTTTATTTTTTAGAATTCTTTGATGAATAAAAAAAGTTAAAAATGTTATTTGAAGTAGAAATCTTTTTATTTTATAATTATACTATAAATGTCACCTCTGATTAAATGAATGCATCCTTAATAAACAGAAGTATTAATTTCTTTAAAACAAATCTATTGACCTCAAAGATTTAAACAGTGGTTTGTTTATTGCATTAGGGAATAATACACTACAAAACAGTTTTATTTTGTGCAAAATATATAATAACATGTATAAGATTATGGCATGGCCAGAACATTTAAAGTTGATTAAATTTGAAATTGAATCAGCTTTTTTTCTTCCCAGATGAATTTGATGAGATGAGAAAGACTGTTATAATCAGGTAACAAAGATTTGTTTATCCAAAAAAAACTTGCAAATGAGGTAGAAAAAGCAGTTCACCCTTAGGCAACAGTAACATGAGAAGAAATACAGTACTGTTTGTAGAGAAGTGAGGCGTACAGAGACGTGGGTGTGAGTCACAGTGTATACACTGTATATAGGGTTTAGTACAGATTTAATTAGTTTGCTCAATGAGATATGTTTTTTTTTATTGCATAGTTTATGTATTGTTTTCTTTGTTTTGTTAGCCTTATATTATGTATTGTCATTCTAGTAGTTGTTTAGTGGTGGGGATTAAAACATTTCTGCGAGATCAGATGAGAAAGTATTTTGATGGTATTAAGTGTAATAATGGCATCTGCAGTGATATTTAAATGAATAAGTACAAGCTGACAAATTAGTTACCTATGGAATAAAAATAACTGATTAATGCAAACTAATTCTTTGAAATGTTACCTTTAGGTAACACTTTATATTACAACATCCTTGTTACACGTTACATGTACTTACTATTATAATAACACTTAATTATGCATAATTACATGCAAGTAAACCTAAGCTAAACCCTAGTCCTAAAAGCTAAGCATATAGTAAGTACATGTAGTTAATTTTAATTACACTGTAACATGGACACCTTAAAATAAAGTTTAAACTAAAAGGCAGTGTAGAGAAAAGAAGATCTCTGATAGCCGAGGCACTCCGTAATTAAAATGTCTTTATTGCAAAAATGACATGTCCTAAATGGACAACTTTAACATTTTAAAGTTGTCCATTTAGGACATGTCATTTTTGCAATAAAGACATTTTAATTACGGAGTGGCTCGGCTATCAGAGATCTTCTTTTCTCTACACTGCCTTTTAAGATGTTCTACCTTGGACCGAAGAGCACCCAAATCAAACTTAAAAGGGATTGAGCACGCCATTCATCTTGAATCTAAAAAGAGTTAATTTTAATTACAATGTAACATGGACACCTTAAAATAAAGTTTAAACTAACTTTAATTAGGAACACATATGTTCATATTTACCACTCACTTTCTATGTTTTAATTGTTCTGCATATTTGCATAATGGACATGGAACACTTTAGAAATGCCCCAGGAAAGATCAGAATCTGAGAAAACATTCCTGCGTCTCCTGGATAGATATCAACATCATGTCAAAACAGAAGCAAGTCCTCACATATACCGCTGGCTGTTTTGCATATAAACCAGTCCGGTGAACAAATGCAAACACATATTTTGAGCTCACAGGTTTTTGGACAAGTATACTATAATGAAGATAAAATAAGATCTTTTAAACAACACTGGTTGGAAGTTACAGCACTGTTTACCTTATCTTTTTTTAAGGGCAATAGTTTATTGTTTATTTGGATCCCCATTAGCTTCCACAAAGTGGTTGCTAGTGTTCCTGGGGTCCAGAAATCGATCCAAGATAAACAGTCTTACAAATAAATAAAAACGAACAAGAACACAATTTCACTTTTCAATTTCATCTCAGCAATTGCAGCACTTAAAATGTACATCTACAAAACTATACATCTCAGCAGTAGCAGCAGTCAAAATATACATTTACATATTTATAAGCAAATTTTTCACATTTTCTTCTAAATACATATGTACAGTTCATCTTTCGTATATTTATAGGAACCATATTTCAGGCGACAGAACCTCGATAAAGTACAGTCTTTTTCATCAGATTTGTTTGTGGACAGTAAAAAAAAGTTGAACCTTACTCACTTGATGTGTTTTATAATCATGTCTAAGTCCCAAATAAACAAGCTTTTCCAAGAAAAAACAAGGAGTTTGATACTTGATTACTTTATGAAAATATACCAACAATCGTAAATGTAATTTAACCTTCACCAGCAACAATGATAACTTTATGCATATCACTAACATTAGCCCAAAATGGATAATGAAGCACTCGTCTGGATGCTCTATTCTGAACCATCTGAAGTTATTTAGGTGTTTCTCAGATGCACTTGACCATACCATAGGGCAATACTCAAGATTCAATAAAACTAATGACTGTACCATATCTTTTAAAACTAAAGATGGGATAAATTCGGAACATTGTTTGGCCACTGCTATAACTTTTCCCATAATCTGTATGTTTGGAGCAGGACAATGTGTTGTCAAGTATCACACCCAACAACTTAACATTTGTTACTTGTTCCACTGGTTTTCTATATTTTTTGATTATGAAATTGTTTCAAATCAGCAACCTTAGTCATATTATTTTTAAAACTAAAAACAATACATTTAGTTTTTTCTATGTTTAAAATTAGTTTATTAATTTAAATCCACTTCGTAATTGTTAACAGCCCATCACTTAAATTTTCCTGAAGCTCAGTTAATGTATGTGCACTGTGCAGCAGAAAACATTGTGGAATCATCAGCATACATAACTATATTTGCCTTATCAATTCTCACACTGCTTTTCTAATGAATGAGAATCCCCAAATGCCATGTTTCTACATGTTGCCGAAGATCCATAAGAATTTAGAACAACCTGAGGGTAGACCCATTATCTCAGGCAATGGATCTTTGACTGAGCCCTGCTCCCAATTTGTGGACTTTTTTATAAAACCTCTAGTGCGGGATCTCCCTTCTTTCATTGAAGACACTACTGATGTGTTATGTAAACTTATGAATATTGCAAATGTCAAAAATTGTTATTTGGTGACTCTAGATGTAGCCTCCCTATATACCAATATTGACCACCAGGAAGGCCTATTAGCCTTATGCATTTTAAAGTTGTCCATTTAGGACATGTCATTTTTGCAATAAAGACATTTTAATTACGGAGTGCCTCGGCTATCAGAGATCTTCTTTTCTCTACACTCTTTGTTTTCTATTAGAAAGATAACTTCCAATCCAGTCAAGAGCTGTGAGTGAAAAACCATAACATTTAAGTTTAGCAATAAGAATATCATGGTCAATAACATCAAAAGCATGTTGTATAGTCTATTAAAACAGCACCAACCAATGTCTCATCATCTAGACATGCTAATCATTCATCTGTCCCGTGTCTAAGAGCGGTACTTGTGGAGTGTCCTGGTCTGTAAGCATGTTGTGCATTAGTAAGTAATCCATTATTTCTAAAATATTGTAAAATTTGCTTAAAAATAATCTTCTTCAAGAGCTTGCTCAGAATAGGAGGTAAAGTAACTGGCCTACAGTTAGGACCTGAAAAATCTGTTTTTTTCTTTATTAGTAATGGTATAATTTTAGATTCTTTCCAAAGAATTGGATATACACCACTAAGCAAACATCTATTAAATATATGAAAATTTGGTTGAGAGAGCTGATTAGCTACTATTTTCAGAAATGTACCATCCAAAAAAAATCAGCTCCACAAGATTTGTCATCTAGAATTGAAAACAACATTCAATTCAATTCAAGTTTATTTGTATAGCACTTTTTATGTTACAAATCATTGCAAAGCAACTTTACAGACAATTAAGTTTCTACATTATTTAGTAGTAGCTTATCAGTTATGACTGTCAGTTTATGTGCATACGGCAGATTTTTTCGGAAAACTCAATTAAAGACGTAAACAAACAGACGATGAACACTATTAACAGCAATTATTATATGATGCAATCAAACTTATAGCAAAATGTGGTATTTCTGTATGCTGTTTCAGGGTTAGCATCATCTGAGGTCCTCTGAGGGGTTGGCATCATCTCTTCTCAGGTGTTCTGGATCCAGACTGGAGCTTGTGTAAATCCCGTGGCAAAACAGAGAAACAAATAGAGACATCATTAGTGTAGCTGCTGTTCCAGCCAAGTAAATTAATTAGTTTAACCCAAGCTAAAGAATAATAATGCGCATTTGATCAGATGTAACTGCAGTCCAAAATTATGAGATGCATCATTTGAATGCTTGGCCAAAGAGGTGTGTTTTTAATCTAGATTTAAACAGAGGAAGTGTGTCTGAGCCCCGAACATTATCAGGAAGGCTATTCCAGAGTTTGGGAGCCAAATGTGAAAAAGCTCTACCTCCTTTAGTGGACTTTGCTATCCTAGGTACTATCAAAAGTCCAGCGTTTTGTGACATTAGGGAGCGTGATGGGTTGTAGCGTGGTAGAAGACTAGTTAGGTACGCAGGAGCTAAACCATTAAGGGCCTTATAAGTAAGTAATAATATTTTGTAACTGATACGGAACTTAATAGGTAGCCAGTGCAGAGACTGTAAAATTGGGGTAATAGGATCATGTTCTACTGTATTTTGATCAGTGGGACTAAAATTAAAACAACACATTTTATCTTTCATCATTTTAACAATAGGATTACACACTAATTGTAAATAGTTTTCCACACACCCTTGAAAATTATTTGTCTTCCTACACATTATTTCATTTAGTGTTTTCCACATTTTCTTACTATCACCAGCTGCACATCTTATTTTTTGCTTATAATATTCCCTCTTTTTGATATGATTTAATTTTGTAACCCTATTTCTTAACTTCCGACAAAATTGTTTGTTGCAATCATTTCCAAATTTCTGTGCAGCCTCCTTTGCCTTGTCCCTTTGAAGCATTAATGACCTCAATTCATCATCGAGCCAGGGCACATTTTTAGCTTTTACTGATCTTTTTCTAAGTGGAGCATATTTATCAATTATCTTATTCATTATATCCATAAAGGTATTCAAAGCTATGTTGACACCTTTTTCGTGCCTAGTGCATATTTGCATTTTATGCATCACCTGTCTTGTGTAGACAGAACTAAATGGTACATTTTTTTAGAGAAAATTTGTGCTTGCAGATGCAAATCCCACAACCACAATGCTGGAATCGTTTCGTGTGAAAGCTATACATGCAGTTGTATACATCATCTTGCACGTACATGTTTAAGTCTGACAAGTCAAATCCTGTGTTCAATAGATAGTTTGGACTAGATTGAAGTTTTCAACTCATGTGACACTGATTTTACATAACACATATTAAATACCCATTAAGTTCATGGTCTTTTCCAGGAATATCGTACATAACAGGACTTAACTCTTAAATCTTTTAAAAAATAGGCTTTTTACACAAATTTCAGTGAAATAAGGGGCTTCGTCTTCAGATGAGGTTCTTCATATTTTCTATTTATTTAATAGGATGTTTTCATTTTTTGCAACACTATTACCAAAATTTGGGACATGCAAATACATAAGATGATGAGATGTTTATAAGAATAAATATTAAACTTCAGGATTAAACAGACAACATTTATAAAATAAATACAGGTTATGGTACACAGTAAAAAATCTAAAGTTGCAAACAGCTTCAAAAGATTTTGTGTGTTTCTAAACTTGTTTGTTGTAGGAGATTTTTGAGAAAACTGGGTCACAGGGAGCACATGGGGAGCAAAACACAACAACACAGGAACACAGGGTTGACATTACCTCCTCCCGGAAGGCATGTCTACACGCCTCATAACTTCCAGCGGGCAGTTCAGGGGGCCTTGACGGAGCAGGCAGACTAGGGAGCCATGGCGGATCAGTCAGCTCGGGAATCCATGGCGGAGCAGGCAGTTTAGGGGGCCACGGTCGACGGCCTCCATGGCCTTAGCCTCTGCGTTCAGCCCAGCCTCTATGGCCTATAGCCCCCCTAGAAAAATTCCTTGGGGGAAATTTAGGGTTTTGAGGCCCTCCGTGAGCCAGGCATAGGAGCAGAGGCCCTCTCAGGGCAGGACTTGGAGCCTTCTCTGGGCTGGACATGGGAACAGGAGCCCATTCTGGGCTGAACTTGGGAACTGGAGCCCTCTCTGTGCTGAATGTGGGAACAGCAGCTCTCTCTCGACTCTGGTCAGGGGCTAGAGCTGACACTGGGATGGACTTGAGGGCTGGAGCCAACAGTATTTTTCTCCTCATATTCCTCGTTTGGTTTGAGGTTAAAGGCACAATATGTAAGGTTTCACTGCTAGAGGGTGCGTTTTCAAAACAAACAAAGAAAAAATAAGGCGTAGTTTGATGATGCCGTGACTGAGTGTGGAATCATGGGAGTTGTCGTCTTCATCCCCACAGTCGATGCAATCCGACAGGACTCGGGCAGAAATCATTTTCATGGATGAGCTAATGTTTTATTAATGTAGTAGAATGAAGTGAGGCTGAAAGCCGTCGAAGTGAAACGAGGCCACTGAACGAGAGTGACACACAGCTCGAAAGCAGCGGAGCTTTTATTATGCCACAGTCAAACCCCTTCCGCTCCTTCCAGTCATGAATATGGGGTTAATGTGTGGTGTTTTTGTTTTATCATACTAGATACTAGGGGTGGAATGGTTCAACTTACTCACGGTTGTATCACGGTTTCGGTATGGTTCAGTATGAAAATAAACAGTGATTTTCAGTTTTTTAGGTAAGTCTAACATTAGTTTTCAGGTACAGAAATTGAATAAAGTAATGAAATGTAAAACAGCATTGCATATTTGACTGAATACATTAATGATTAATCTTTATTAAATTTACAAAAGCTATTCAATCAAGAGCAGTGAGTGATTTCTTTGTTGTTGCTGTTTGAATAATATTAAGAAAGTGCTGTCACTTTAAGAGAATGCACTGATCCAGTGCTCTGATACAGATTAGCCGTCTGTGTCTGCTATAGGATACTTACCAAGACGGGAATTTTGACATAATTTTTGTGTGAATTTGTCCATCTAAACAAAATACTTCAGAGAAACCTTAATATTTGGAAGCCAGAATGTGCATCCATCAACAGAAACATATATTAGCCGAACCCTGTTTGTTTTACGTGTTATTTATAGCAAACCATATTACAGATGCGTTGTCAGATTTAAGTTAAACCGTGGTCCTAGTGCATGACGAACCGTGTGTGGAGAACTGTACGGTTTGATTTTTTTTCTGTGAACCGTTCCACCCCTACTAAAATACATTTGAAAGTTATGTTATCATAATTCTCTGTGCGGGCGTCACCTGTCTAATAAAATGCATAACATTAAAGCATCTTTGGTGTTTCCATGTTTTCTACAAAACAAAACCGGAAATTGAGGGTGTATGACGTCATTAAACATTCTTCGAAACATTTGGGATAATGTAAGTACACAAGTCAGCACTGTTCTAGTGGTTTTTGGATATTTTAATAAAAAACATTTACATATTGTGCCTTTAAGGAGCGGGCTGCTGTCATAATAGGCATTGGGTTTGAATTGGCCAAGGACTTGACCAAGGAGTGGCTAGCGGGTTTGAGACAGGAGCGGTTCTGGAATGGAGCTGGACGCTCTCCAGACCCCAGAGGATCCCTTCCCTCCAGCACAGTCCAGTGGTGTCTGGGAGGTCGATGGGGTGATGGTAGTTGGCCCCAATCCAGAACAGAGATTTCAGTGTGGCATCATCAAATCCTGTCAAAACAGCGTGCCCACTCAATTCCCAAGCGAACTCCAACAATGGGATGACCTTTTGGGCTAGGGCAGTGAAACTTGCGACGGTTTCCATTACCACGGGGAAAAAAAAACTTTCAGAAAACGGAAACCAAAATGTGGAGAAGGGGCTTTGCTTACTGTATGCTTGGTCAGGTGTTCTAACACAATGTCTACTGTGTCGGAACGAGGGACGAGGAGAACATAGGAGAATTACAACAATAACAGTCTTTATTCTTGCAAACCACTTGGAACACAGGACAGGTGAGAACTAGGGATGGCTGATGCGAAACTGACATTTCGACATGGTGTCGAGATCCCGAAGTGCAGATGTTTTGAAACACTGCTCCGAAGTGTGATTAGAAACACCCATGTCATGTGACTAAGGTGCATCAAAGCATCAGGGCGTTTCACAAGTGTTTCAAGACCTGAATCTGCTTTGATCAACAGGGTCTGGAAAAAACCACACAAACGCACATCTGTCTTAACCTAACTCCCGCAAAGTATAAAAGAGGAGTTAATGCAGCAGAACAATTAATATATTTAAATAAAATCTTTATATGTAAAAAAAAAAAAAATGCCAGGTGTTGTGGCTTGATGTCTTTTAATTAATGACCAAAATAACAGTCACAAAGAGTTCACTCAGTTGTCAACATTACAAGAACAGAACAATAAAAACACAACTTTCAAATATTTATTATGCATCATTGTTACGACGTGCATTCTTGTATTTGCTATGCGTTTGCTTGCTTGCTTCTCCCTCTCTCCGTTTTCTAATAGGTTGTCGATGGGGTGTACACTCATAATTGTCGGTTCAGACGAGGTGTGTTCATTATAAGGATGCTGCCAGCATTCAACATGGAGCTCTTTGTTGGTTCGGTCACATTTGGGTTGAGAGCTCCTGGATCCCTCCTCCAGCCGATGATCAAATTTGTTACTTTCAAGTGAACTGTAAAAATTGTTCAAAAGATTGTGCAACCTGTTGATCATGTTCAATCATTCGTGAAGTTATGTTCTAAGAATGTGGAGCATAGGGGTGTCCTGCCTGTTTATTTTGTTAACTTGGTTTGTGCTTTGTTATTTGTTAGGGAGTTAGGGAAGTTAAATGTATTGTATTTTGATATTTACTTAATCCCTTTCTCTTTTCCTTTCTAGATTTGTTTTGTTTGTTATTTTGGCTTTTGGACACCCTGAAGAGATGCTTCATGGTGTGTGTGTGTTCACTGCTGTGTGTGTGCACTTTGGATGGGTTAAATGCAGAGCATGAATTCTGAGTATGGCTTACCATACTTGGCTGTATATCACATCACTGTTATTATACCCTGTTTGGAGTTTTTCCGATTTCCCCTAGGCGGGGGGGGGGGGGGGGGGGGGGGATAATAATCATCTTGCACATACATGTTTAAGTCTGACAAGTCAAATCATGTGTTCAGTAGATAGTTTGAACTGTGTGACACTGATTTTACATAACACATATTAAATACCCATTAAGTTCATGGTCTTTTCCAGGAATATTGTACATAACAGGACTTAACCCTTAAATCTTTTAAAAATGAGGCTTTTTACACAAATATTCAGTGAAATGAGGAGCTTCGTCTTCAGATGAGGTTCTTCATATTTTCTGTTTACTTAATAGGATATTTTTATTTTTTTGCAACACTATTACCAAAATTTGGGACATGCAAATATGTATGATGATGTGATGTTGTTTATAAGAATAAACATTACACTTCAGGATTAAACAGACAACATTTATCCAATAAATATGCGTCACGGTACACTGTAAAAAATCAAAAGTTGAGAACACTTAAAAGTTTAAAGCAACCAACTTCAGGAGATTTTTGTGTTTTCTAAACTCTTTGCTGTATAAACCAAATACAAGAAGGGCAGAGCTAGTGACGTGAGGGCTACACACTGGGGGCAAAACTGAAGCTGATGCATTGACCAGTGCTGACGCAAGCCATGGGGAGTACACTACCCTTAAAAGTTGAAAAGGATATTACCACAACACTACTCAACATTAGGACATTGCAAACTTTTTTTATTTTTATGAATATGACTTAACCTGATGGAGGAGGCACTCAGTCATTCAGGCAGTCTCTCTCTCTCTCTCTCTCAAGATTCAAGATTCAAGTAGCTTTATTGGCATGGTAAAAAGTATCTTTACACTGCCAAAGCATAGAAACATTTTAAAAGACATTTAACACAAATATACTAATAGAAGTAGCATTTAGAGTCTATATATCTGCATTCAGTGAAACGTAAGTACTAATAAAAATTCCAAAAAAGAGACAGGAGAAGGACTGGATCCTGTCATGTCAGTTTATGTGTGTTGAACAGTCTTTTCATTCGGCTGTGACTTGTGGTTCTGTTCTACTGCTTTTCCTTTTATTATGGCAGGACTTGACGTACCTTGCAGGCAGGTTAGAGCTGGTTGAGATTTCTCCCAGAATGTACGGCCGTTTCTCCTTTTGTTGTATCTGGTTGAAGTCTTTGTACTGGTTTGTGAATTGGGGCAAGAATGTTTCCCTAATTTGTGTATAATTAGGGCATGTTGTTAAAAAGTGCAGTTCTGTTTCCACTTAATGTTGTGTGCAGTGTGGACACAATCTGTCTTCTTTTGGTCTCTCTCTCTCTCATGCAAACGCATGGGCTGTTAGGCATGTTAAGTGCCATTGATTGTCCTCGTCGTCATCTTCCTCAAGAAATGAAACATTTCTTCATGCTAGGGTGTCGCCGGTGTATCCAGTGGAGAGAAATCCCCTCACAACTAACTGCATTCAGATCTGCCTCCATTTTGTTAGCAACGCTCCAACTTCCAACTATCCAATCAATTCCCGAAGGACAAAATCAAGTCCCACCCTCTCATTTCAAATGGCATTTCACTTGGATAGAAAACAGAGTGTCAAGGGGTAGGGGTGAAAATATTCCCCTAAGAATTGGGACACCACTACTTTACCATTACATGTCATCACTAGTGCTGTCAAATGATTAATCACGATTAATCACATCCAAAATAAAAGTTTTTGTTTACATAATATATGCGTGTATGCTGTGTATATTTATTATGTATATATAATTACAAACACATGCATGTATACATTTAAGAAAAATATGTTATGTTTATATATTAAATATATTTATATATAATATAAAATATAAGAATATAAATATATAAATGTATATACATGTGTATGTATTTATATATACATAATAAATATACACAGTACACATACATATAGTATGTAAACAAAAACTTTTATTTTGGATGCGATTAATCGCGATTAATCATTTGACAGCACTAGTCATCACACATCGTCTAGCTCCTACAATAAACACACCTATACTAGTGTGCATTAGAGCCTTAACGTTCTATATTAATGTGCTGCTTACCTAAACACTCACACATATCAGAGATTGTGCAGCTCACACAGCAAAGAAACTTGTCAACGCTGCCCCACGACTTTTATTAATAACAGTTTAAATACTGAATAGCTACATTATATTTTTCAGCAACAAGATGATAAAATCAATTTTTTTTAAAGTAAACTCAGGCTACGTCCACATGAAGCCAGAGCTTTCCCTATCCAATCTTTTTTTTTTTTTCTTGTCTCAAGAAATATCTGCGTCCACACAAAATCACAGAACTGACACAAAGCGATGTAGTATACATGCCAGACCAGTATGTGGCGCTGTAATTCTACCACAGAGATACACTAAAAACAGAGAAGAAGACTTGGACTATGCCATAAACCTTGCAAGCGGTATACAAATGAACATGGAACAATACATTTGTTAATCTGTGTTAATGTTAGTTAATAAAAAGACAATCGTTCAGTGTTTGTTCATGTTTTTGTTGCTGTTAAGTGATGTAGCGGTGTCTGACTAGGGGCGAGACATGGGCTGATGATGTCATCGTTTCAGAAAATATACGGATTCGCTGTCCACACGAAAATGCAAGGGCCGTCTTTTCAAATTTATCCACTCTGGAACCCGGTTTAAAAAAATATTGGTTTCACTATATGTTCAGTTTCAACACTGTAAATAAATCAGCATCTTAGAATGATTTCTGAAGATCATGTGACACTGAAGACTGGAGTAATGATGCTGAATATTCAGCTGCGCATCACAGAAATAAATTACATTTTAAACTATATTAAAATAGGAAACCAATATTTAATATTTCACAGTATTAATGTTTTTTTCTGTATTTTTGATCAAATAAATACAGCCTTGATGAGCATTAGAGACTCCAGTAAAAATCATTAAAAAAGCGAACTGATTTTTAACGGCGGTGCATAAAAAGCTATATTAATGCGGCACTTGACACACACCACACACACACACACAAATCAGAGCAGAGAAACTTGTGTATGGCCTGCTGCCCTGCAACTTTTGCTTTTGATTTGGGATCGCTACATTATATAACTCAACAACACGGAGGTAAAATCGCTGTTTTTAACTAACTTAACTCATAGCTTCATTTTTGTAGAAAGATACACAAATGCAGGTAATTCACAAATGCAACTTTCATCTCTCTCTCTCTCTCTCTCTCTCTCTCTCTCAAAATGTCCATATTTTTATATATATAAAGAGTGAACTAATATTAAATGATTTGGAACTTCGACGTCTTACCTCGATGTATTGTTTCACTGTTAAACTCAGGCTTTGCACTAGAAATCGCGCTTCTGTGAATGTTAAAACCCGCCTACTTTGATTTGATTGGCCATCTCAGTTATTGTGACATTGACGAGCGCTGTTAGACCGCAGAGGCAGAGCAGGATGAAGATATAACTTTTAAAGGTTTTTGTCATCCTAACAAGAGTGCTGCGTAATGGAGTGCAGCAGATCAATGCAAGAATTACAAATACTGGGGGGGACAGTTTGGCCACTTTTAATTTTTTGGGGGGGGGGGGGGGGGCAGTTTGGCCACTTTTTAATTTCTATGGTGGTTACGGCCCTGGGATTCACTACAGGGGGCCTTTATTCACTCCCCGGAGCCGTGTCAGGCACGTTTTATGATGGATGCGCGCACTTTATTTGATGACTTGTGGACTGTTCATGATAGAGCTTCGAATAGCCAGGACAATTTTTAGTATAACTCCACTGGATTCGTCTGAAAGAATAAGGTGCCTGGAGGGTGAGTAAAACACAAGGTAATTTTTATATTTAATATCATTTTTGGGTGAACTAACCCTTTAATGACAAAATTTTCAATTTGTGTTGGAATAACCCTTTAACTGTAACTAAAATAAAAATAATTATAATAAAAATATTTAAAATATTAACACAAACTAAAAGACACACAACAAAATTACTAAAAGTCAAACTTAACTAAACAAACAAAAATAAATAAATAAATAAATAACATAAAAACAGAAAATATAAAGATAATTCAAAATATGAACAAAAATTTGTATAGTATCTCAATGGTAAAATAACCCTGATATACACTGCATATGTAATATACACAATTTCCAATTTACTATATTTATTTATTTATTGTTAAGTTTTTGAGCAAAGTCTCTAATGCTCACTAATGCACCAAGGCTGCATTTATTTGATCAAAAATAAATTAAATATATAATATATATCTTTTTTTTCACAGTCCATATTACACTAAAGGTTCAACAGCCTGTTTCTCCTTTAGAGATATTTCCGGCAAACCCTGCCTGGATACAGTACAGAACCTGGCTGCTTTAGGCACAGAAACTGGGTGCCTTGTGCTTGTTACTGGAGAACAGATTCTAGGAGAAGAGTCACTGATCGAGTGAGTGAAAGAGCACTTAACAGAACACTATATGGCACTACAAGCCAGTCACTGCCTTTCTGTTCTTTTCACATAGAGGAATCTATCTATCTATCTATCTATCTATCTATCTATCTATCTATCTATCTATCTATCTATCTATCTATCTATCTATCTATCTATCTATCTATCTATCTATCTATCTATCTATCTTAGCTCAATATATTAATTCTGTCTGAAGAACCCACACCTGGTGCAGGCCTCTGTAGCGACCAGTGCACCTGTTCATGCCACTGTCAACTTCCCAGGTGTGTCTCTTTATCAGAGTTTATCAGAAATTACAGTCGTTTAAGATGGTTAAAGACAACATGACATCATAATTGACTTGATTTACTTTCTGAGTACCGTACATGCTCCTGAGTGATTCATTATTTTTCTTTGCACTATAAGTGTAAAAAAAAGTTTGTTTTATATCTTGCTCCAGCTTCTGAAACCTTTTTCCTTTCTGGTTTTCCAACCAACCTTCAACTAGAGAAGTTTTTTTTTACCATTCAGTCAATTCTTGATGGAAAAATATCCACTCTACAGTATTGCTGGTTAAATGTTCTTTTTTTATTAAAAAAATGCATCAAATTCTGCAATTAAAATGAATCTCACACACTGTCATTTTTGTTATTTTGACTTGACTACTATTTTAGGCTTTTAACCATGAAAAACACACTGCCTTGGTTTATAAAATGGCAGAAATATGAAAAAAAATTTCACGTATGTTCAATAAGATTTTTTAATGTTTTTCACAGAAGTCTCTTCTGCTCACTAGGCTGCATTTATTTATTACACTAATATTGTGAAACATTATTAGAATTTAAAATAACTGTTTTCTATATTAATATGTTAAATGTATTTGAAAATGTATAAATGTAATTTATTTCTGTGATCAAAGCTGAATTTTCAGCATCATTACTCCAGTCTTCAATGTCACATGATCTTCAGAAATCATTCTAATATTCTGATTTGCTGCTCGAGAAACATTTCTGATTATTATCAATGTTGAAAACAGTTGTGCTGCCCAATATTTTTGAGGAAACCGTGATGCATTTTATTTTTCAGGATGCTTTGATGAATAGAAAGTTCCAAAGAACAACATTTACTTGAATTAGAAATCTTATGTAACAGAAGAAATGTCTTTATTGTCACTTTTGATCAAAATCATCACTACTTAAAAATAATCTAAACTTAGTTACAACTTACTGCTTTTTACTAAATGAACACAAAAGGAACATTAAAAATCATATTTACTAAAAAGTACCATATAAAAACATGAAATATGAAAAAAAGAAGCATTATATAAAAAGCGCAATCTTCCCACAAAAAGTTGTTGTTGTTGCAACAACAAAGAAACACATTAGATCAAGAAGAAGTGGCAGTTCTAAAGAACAGAATTAATTTAAAATATTTTGTAACATTAGAAATATCATTAGTTATTATCAAGTATATGCATCCTTGATAAATAAAAGTATTCATTTCTTTAAAAAATCTTACTGACCCCAGACTTTTGAATGATAATGTAAATATAACAAAAACATTAAGTAGTATAAATGTAGTTTTTTCTTGTCTCTGAGGTTTCTTATTTCTTGTTTCCAGTCTGCTTTTCTTGTCTTGTTTGCTCTTTCTCTGTTCCTCAACCCCCCGTCTCTCATCACAGCTGGATGTCACCATGACATCCGAACCACTTTTAAGCAAGACCTTTCTCTGACCTACAACTACACACACACACACACACACACACACACACACATTAATCACCAGTCATCGTGACCACGGTCTGCCGAAGGTGTATATTATGTCTGTTGGGTCATATTTAAAACAACGCCCCCGTACAGACATTAAAATTTAAAATAAATCGAGGGTTAATTATGGCAATGAGCAACTGTCTCTGCAGTGGAGACACAAGATACATGTGTTTTGCCGTCTCTCTCCATCTGTGTGGTTGGGTGACGGCGAATGACTCCATGTCTGTCAGTTCAGACGTCAAACTCCATGACTGTGGTCTGTTCCTGCAGTGATGTCTTGTAGCATCGCTCCTCATAGTGATGTTGCACTGACCACTTTCACAGAGCTTTTTGTTGTGAGCAGCTCTTAGATCACTGCAGTGCTAGGACAATGCAAGGCATTGTTTAGCGTGTGCTGTTTGTCCAGTCTGTTGCCTGAAACGATGCAGGATCTTCTCGGTTTCTGTGAGATGTGCATGATTATGTTTACAGCTGTTTCTGCTCTCATTTGTCATCCAACATTCATGACAGTTACATCATATGTGGGCTGCTGTTTTCATCCAGTCATCTGAGGCTTTGATAATAAGGTTTTTGGTTTGCAACATTACTATTACTTTTAGATCATGTTTAACATTAAACTTCAGATTAAACTATGATTCCTTAAAGGAATAGTTCACCCAAAAATGAAAATTTGCTGAAAATGTGCTCACCCTTATACCATCCAATATGTACATGAGTTTGTTTCTTCATCAGATGTGGAGAAATGCAGCATTCCATCACTTGCTCAGCAGTGGATACTCTGTAGTGAATGGGTGCCGTCAGAATGAGAGTCCAAACAGCTGATAAAAACATCACAATAATCCACAAGCAATCCACACCACTCCAGTCCATCAGTTAACCTCCTGTGAAGTGAAAATATGCTTGTTTGTAATGAAAAAAATCCATAATTTTAACATTTTTTTAACTTTAAAACGTTGCTTCTGGCTTAAAATATATGTCTATAATCCATACTAATGCTTACTACAGTGACAAAGTGGTCTGGACTGAATCAGGAGAGAAATATGCACAGATCAATCCCCCTTTATAAACAAAAACAGTTCTAAACAAATATGATTTTAATGTGAAAAACAGTAGTAATGTGTAAAAGATAGTAGATGGACTTTTTCTCAGGATGAAGCATTATTATGGATTATGGACTATATTTTAGGCCAAAGTGACGGTTTGAAGTTGAAAACGCCTTAATGATGGATTTGTTTCTTACAAACACGCAAATTTTGTCTTCTCCTGATGTTAACCGATGGACTGGAGTGGTCTGGATTACTTGTGGATTATTGTGATGTTTTTATCAGCTGTTTGGACTCTCATTCTGACGGCACCCATTCACTGCTGCATTGTTGTTGGCTCTTTGACGAATGCTTTAAGTCGCTGTGTGTCTGCTAAATGCATAAGTGTAATTTTGTTGTGTATTGATTCTTGTTTAATTTTTTTCTGTGGTTGCAGAATATTCAGAGGTTGTGGCAATCACTGTCGGCGGAAAACCCAGAGTGCCCTCTAGTGGTGAAGAAAGCGTCTGATAGGTTGGTAGAACGACTCAGTGACCCGAAAATCTATGACAGCATCAGAATGGACTTCAGGTAACTCATGCACACACTGGTTTTAAGAAATTAATATATTTATTCACCAAGGATGCATTAAATTGATTAAAAGACATTTATAATTCTATTTCAAATAAATGCTTTTCTTTTGATCTTTCTATTTATCAGATAATCCTGAAAAAATAAATGCCTTTATTTATTAATTTAAAATTAATTTAACAGGCAAAAAAGGCCATGGTATTCATAACCCATTTAACTTACTTAAAGTGACATTTCAAAGTAAAACAGTATTCAGCTGTTTGACAGAGCTTTATTTCATCAATCTGTTTTTCTCAGAAAGAGAAAAACATTCATCTTTGAGATGGCAATTTATTTTATGTAATTTTAATAGGTTAGAGCAATAAATTGGGTCATTTTTTAATTAATGTTGACTTTATCACTTTTGCAATGATGCATTTATTTAAACTACTTGAACTGGGGATTGTATAGGTTTTTAATGTCACAGGAACATGAGACGATGTATAATACATGTGTTTTGCAAGGACTGAAAAGGCCTTTCTGTTGCAGTTGCAGCCGCTGGACTGTGACTATCCTGGTTTCAGTGTCCTTCTTAGTTCCGTTTGACTTGGGATGTGTGTGTGTGTGTGTGTGTGTGTGTGTGTGTGTGTGTGTGTGTGTGTGTGTGTGTGTGTGTGATTCTGAGATCCTGGAATGCAGTCTGTGCTCTGTAGCTCAGTTATGGAGCAGGGTCAGTCGTCTCAGCACGACCTGCAGAAAGAAAACACTCAATCTAAAACATCCTTTCTCTTCCTTCCGGCCCACAGACATGCTGTCATGCCTCTGGCTGTGTTTGGAATGGACTACAAGGAGCTGCATACTATTTTTGTTCACTAGAATGGTACAAATAAGCAAGAAATCAGATTTTTTATGGTGCAGAGACTTTTAGAGAGAACTTAAATAAAAAGTTTTAGGAGAACTATAGCACTTTTGGCCAATATTTTATTGTATTTTTTTTTTGGGACATTTTTAATAATAATTACATGTTTCCTCCCAAAATTCTTCATTCTAATGTGATTATGTGAAAAATAAAAAATCAGAACTGTTATAAATATTAAATCTGTTTATATTTATTTATTTTGCTAAATCTGTTTTAGGAAAATAAAAGTCTTTGACCAATATTTTATCATGTATTATTTTTATAAGTTTTTCATTATAATCAAGCATTTTTTTCCCCAAAAATTCTCACTTTCATCACTGTAATGTGATTAAAAACTGAAATATAAAATATTAAATTTATAAAATCTTTTTTATATTAATTTCTCCCTCCCTCTCTCTCTCTCTCTATATACTGTATATATATATATGTATATATATATATATATATATATATACAGTGTATATATATATATATATATATATATATATATATATATATGAAGAGTTCATTTGCAAAAACAGATAACTCCATTTTTAAAAATTCTCAGAAAACATGTTTTGTCATTGTGAGAAAAAAACATGATAACATAATAAAAAACATGATTTAAAAAAGGTTATCTATTTTTGCAAATATACTCTTCATATATATATATATATTAATATAAAAAATATATTTTTATGTGCATAAATGTTTTTGTGTAAACCATGTTTTTTTTTTTTTGTCAGGATTCCTTGATTTTTAGAAAATTGAAAGGCACAGAAATTAATAGAAAGTTGAAAAGCTATTTATTTGAAATATAAATCTGTCACTTTTTATAAATTTAAAGTGTCCTTGCTGAATAAAAGTATTAAATACGATAATATATGATAATTATGATAATGATAATTTTGGGGGGAAATGTGGTTAGTGGTCCTAAAATGCCAATGTCACAATGTTAAACCGCTTCATGGTCCTAAAATAAGTATAATTTTCTTTATTTTGGGGTTGAAATGTGAGCTGAACGAGTTTTCCTGTGATTCACCCACACAATGACCTAATGCTTTCCCATTTATACAAACTGTTCCCTGTTCTGCTCGCTCGTGCGGGATGCCAGATTTGATGATGTCACTGAGTGTGTGGGCGGAGTCTCATGGTCGAGTGTTTAAAGTGGACAAGAGTGTGTGTTCCTCCACAAACTATCTGGTGTCAAAATGACGCATTTGTGTTTGAATAGTCAGCATAAGCTGTGAAATCATTTCTCTGTCTCTCAGGTGGATTCTGCGTTTCTTTTGGAGTCCTTGGCTGGGAATTTTAATGGATGTCGTGTAGTACAGCAAGGACAGCTGAGCATTTGAGGTGTGTGAGGTCACTGTGTGTGTGTTAGAGACGCACGTGTTGACCACAAGCACGGAAATTACATGATCAGAATGAAACGGTTGCAGTTCATGAAGCCTCTGTCAGTCAGGTCAGAATTAAAGTCAATGAGTCAGCAAAGCTCAAGTCAAAAACCAGATTGGTAATTTGTTGAGTGTGTGTGTGAGACAGATAAGAGACTGGATATTGTCAGGACCTCTTGGGTCAGATTACCAATAAACCGTTGCACTTCAGAACAGCAGGAGCTTTTAGAGCGGCAGGATTGAGTTACAGAGAGAGAGGAACTGAGTGAATGAGAGGAAAAAACACTCCTGGAGACAACATAACATTCATAATGGGACATTTTTGGAACAATCTAGGAAAATAAATCTTAAAGAAACAGTTCACCCAAAAATGAACATTTGTTCAAAATATACACAACCTCGGGCCATTTAAGATCTAGATTTGTAGAAATGAAGCATTACATCAGTGTTTTAGCAATGGATGCTCTGCAGTGAATGGGTGCCGTCAGAATGAGAGTCCAAACAGCTGATAAAAACATCACAATCATCCACAAGTAATCCACAGCACTCCAGTCCATCAGTTAATGTCTTGTAAAGTGAATATCTGTGTGTTTGTAAGAAAGAAATCTATTAAGAAAGATTAAGAAAGAATTAGAAAGGATTATGGACTTTTAGCCAGTAGCAACAGTTTGAAGATAAAAACATTTAAATGATGGGTTTGTTTCTTGCAAACATGCAGCTTTTGTCTTCTCAAGACATTAGTTGATGGACTGGAGTGTTGTGGATTATTTGTGGATTATTATGATGTTATTATCAGCTGTTTGGACTCTCATTCTGATGGCACCCATTCACTGCAGAGCATCCATTGCTGAGCAATGATCTGATGAAGAAACAAACTCATCTCCATCTTGGATGGCCTGACAGTGAGTAAATTTATAGTAAATTTTTATTTTTAGGTGAACTATTGCTTTAAAGCAGATGTGGTTTGTGAACACAAGCCAAGGAGCTCTCTCTCTCTCTCTCACACACACACACACACACACACAGATCTCCTGGCGTGATCCAAGCATTGATTGAGTGTGTAAGTGGAATTTGGATTAAGAGGTGTGTCTCTGTAATCAGAGTCCAATCTCAGAATGTTCTCGGAATTTTGGTTCTGGTTCTGATAGATTACGGCTCACATCCTGATTACGAGTGGCTCCGAGACTTTTGTCCTGAAATGCCTTTTCTGAATTTTTCTGAGGCTTTTAACTACAAATTCTGACAAAACTGTTTCAAGTTTTTTTTTTTTTTATATGCAATTGTTTTTTTTAACCCCCCCCCCCCCCAAAAAAAACTGCAAAAAGTTTTATTTTTTAATGTTTTTATTAAAGTGTAACAATGAGAAAGCAAACATCAACAGCAAAACAAAACAACGAAACGCAAAACAAAATCCATCATAACATTGACAAAAAATATATACATAAAAAAACAATAGATACAAAATATATTTTTCATTTTCCATAATTAAACAGATAAATATTATACACAATACAAATAATAACCAAAAAGTATGCATTAAGATAATAATTTTTAAAATTATTAAAATTAAAATTAAAATTAAAATTTGAAAGTTATGTAATTAATGAATCATTTATTCAATAAATGTATTTATTTCAGTAAAAAAAAAAAAATAACAACAAAATTTAATCAATCTAAAAACAAAAAAACAATTCCACACATTTCTTTTGAAACAAAGTTTGGGTAAGTAATAAAAATTTGCTTAATATTCTAAATATATGTATGTGTCTGTGTGTATGTGTGTGTGTGTGTGTGTGTGTGTGTGTGTGTGTGTGTGTGTGTGTGTGTGTGTGTGTGTGTGTGTCCTCTTTTATAGCAAAGTAAATGTGTGTGTTTCCAGCTGGGCGCTGTGTTGTGCTGCGTAATGCTGGACCCTTCTCTAGGTGAGCCGTACGTTCGATACGTCGCTGTGGTTTGACTGATGCAGAGCACATTCTCTCAGTCCTGTACATCCAGCAACATGAGCTGGAGCGACCCTGGGGCCAGAGGAGGTGCGTGTGTGTGTTCATGCATGCTGATTTGTGTGTGCTGTGTTTGTCACACTGATGAGTGTGTTTACATGTCTATGTGATGTTCCTCACTTGTTTTCCAGCTTGCTGCTTTATATTACAGGAAGTCTGGGCCTCTCATTCATCCTTGTCTTTATGTGCTTTTCCTCTCTGTCCTTCTGTAATTTACATCCCTGAATGAGAACCAGTATTTTGTGATTTCAACACGAAATATCCTAGAAATTAGATTTAATTTATTCTTGTGTTTTGTTGATTATTGCCGTGCAAAGAAGGGTTTTCATGTTTTATGAATCCAAATAATTTTTATGTTTATTAAAATATGTATGAATGTTTTTTTTCTTGATGTCCAAAATATCGTCTATAACATGAAAAAATGAAGTCTAATGAATTTATTTTAGTTGTATTTATTTGTTTTGCATTTATTTCATTTATTTAGTTAGTTTTATATATTTTTGTAATTTTATTTTATTTAGATATTTGATTTTATTGTATTGATTCATATTTTTTAGTTAATGGTTTTGTTTTATGTTTTATTTTATTTATTTCATTTTTTTTTGAGGATGCAATTTTATTTTATTTGTTTTGTGTTTTAGTTTTTGTTGCATATTTATTTCAGTTTATTTAGATTTGCTTTGGTTTATTTATTTATTTTTCATTTTATTTTATATTTTTGGGGATGTAATATCTTATTTAATTTATTTGTTGTATTTATTTCTGTATTGTTTATATTTTAGTTATTTACTAATTTGTTTTATTTACTGATTTGTATTTAATAATGTTTTGCTTTATTTATATTGTGTGTGTGTGTGTGTGTTTGGGGGGGCTATCAAATATTTTTTATTTATTTGCTTTGTACCTATTTTATTTAATTTTATTCATAAATTTATTTATTTATTGGATAAAATACTGCATCAGAGACTTCGCAAGATTTACCGTGCATCTTCTGATTCATGAAATATTTCATTATTCCATAATGAAGCTGGAAATGAAGCTGACTTTAGTTTTTGTGTTTAGGTCGGCAGTGGGACCTGCACTGAATTTGGTTTTTATCAGACACAGATTTACCGAACCAGACCTTCAGTGGATTTCCCTTACCGTAAGTGTTTGTTCTAGAGTCGTTCTTGTGTCTATCTGTTGTCCTGAAGTTTGTTTGTTTGCAGGTGCATTAAGGGTCTTGAGATCTTCATCCTGCTCCAGTAGTGGCTGGCCGAGTGACTGACAGGAGCAGCAGCCAATTAGGTGCACTGACGTGTGTAATGGCCAATCACGGTGTTTAATGGTACTATTGCAATGCAAAGAAGGAAATCTTGCTTTAGAAATCCATTTTGACAGTGTTTTTATAACAATCTTCTATTCTGAATCAGTTTTGTATGTAATATGTTTATGAAAGTACGAACGAATGAACGAATGAATTTTCGTGATGTAAATCACTTGTGTGTATTTTGCAGCAGAGGTTTCTCAATAAAATATTTTTTATAATGTCGAAAACCTGTATGATTGAAATGACTTTGATTTCATGTTGCATTTAGGTGTGTGTTTGAGGGGCAACTGTGTGTTTTTACTGGAAAATAAAAAAAGGTAAATGTGACTTGCAACTTTTTATCAACAATTTAGACTTTTTTCTCGCAATTCTGAGTTTATATCTTACAATTATGAACTTAAATCTCACAATTATGAATTCATTGCAATTCTATTTTTTTCTAAACTATGGTGTATAAACTTGCAATTCTGATTTTTTTTCTCACAATTCTGTTTTTTCCCCCACAACAGAATAAAATTTGAAAACAAAATAAAATATGAAAAAAATAAACATTTCTAACAATTCTGACTTTTCTTCTAAAAATTTTTAGTAGCTTGCAATTCTGAGTTTATATCGATTCTGAATTTATATCTTGCAATTTTAACTTTTTTTCTCAGAATTGCGGGGGAAAAAATCAGAATTGCGACATTTTCTTGCAATTTTGAGTTTACATCTCGCACTTCTGTTTTTCCCCGACACAGAATAAAAAAAAGAAAAGGCAATTGTGACTTTTTATTTAACAATTCTGACTTTTTCTCAAACAAGTACAAATCTCACATTTCTGATTTTATATCTTGCAATTCTAATTTCTCAGAATTGTGAGAAAATAAGCCATAATTGTAAGATAAGTAAAAAACTACTTTTACCACCACAGTATAAAAAAATCATCCATAGTTCTGTTTCCTTTATAAGAGAAATCAAAGTTGAATACAGCTGGTGTGATATGAAAGACATGCATGATACAACATCAAACAGATTGACTTAGCAACATATATGTCTTGTTTGTAAAATAAAAGGCCAGGATGAGGTTTTAAAAGAGATCAGCACAGTTTTCATAGAAAATCAACTATACACGCACCTCACAAAACACACTGTGAAGGTACCATGGTGCCATATGCACTGTATATGAGAATACTAATATATCATGTGAAAACCCTCTAAAATAACCAATACTCATTCAACATGGTATTCTGGTGGCACCCATAGATACTGCCAAGTTAATGATCGCGTGTCTCTGGTACTCTGTTAGTCACGTTTTCAGATTACAGCTGCACAACAGTTGCGTTGTGTCCTAATGCCCATGTGTTATTGTTTTGTAAAAGCATACAATTATCCGCCGCACTAATCATTATATTCTTCCGCGTGTGTCATTTCCTGTTTACATGAAGTAGAGGTTAATCAAAGTGTCGCCGAAGGTTTTTTTTTTTTTTGGCTCCCCTTCCCCGAATTCTACTACAGCGAAGGCTTGGCTCATGAATATTAATTACGTAACGGAACGTTCGGCGACCGTTAGTGTTTCATGGTTGGACGTCATCCAAACGACGTCAGACTTGCGTAATTAATATTTATAGCGTCTTTCGTATATTTATGAGGAGGCGGAGTCCGGCGCTCCGGACAGAAAGAAATAAACGGAGGCGCGGCGGCGTGAAGAAGAACACAGACGCTCGCGGAAGACACGCGTCTCTACCTGCGTATCAGAAGAATTAGAGCGGCTTGTCCAGGTTAGTGACGCATACTTCACCTCATAGACTGTCCAGGTTGGTTTACACTAAAATCAGGCATCTACTACTGCTGTTATAAAGTTAATTCCTGGATGTTATTATTGATTTATGGATAGTATAGGCTATTACTACTAACATATGAGGGATGTGGAGGTTGACTTGTTTTTGAGTTGTTGATTTCAGTTCCAGACCCCCGCCCCATTTGTGTTCAGAGTTTTAGAGCCTATAATTAAACACAGTTGCTGAAGCTGCTATAAAAAGTTCACTGCGGTCACCTGAAGACAACGCTTCACTCACACAGTTCACAGAAAACATTAGACCAGTGTATACCAGACCAGATCAGTTCAGCTGTAGAAATAGATAAGAAATAGATGACTGACTTTAAGGCTAGTCTAAGCAGTTTATGCAACTGGCACCTGTTTAACAGTGAACTGAAGTTATATTAAAGGGGTCATTGGATGCAAAATTCACTTTTGTTGCTGTTTGAACATAAATGTGTGTTGGACATGTGTGTACACATCCACCCTATAATGATAAAAATCCACCCAGTGGTTTTTTTAAAATCCCCTTTCTCAAATCAGGCTGTTCTGAGATTCCTGTCAGAATGGCATAGTTCTGCACAGGCCCCTCCCACGAGAGTTGATTGACAAGGCCGTCTTACCTCAGACCCACCCTGAGTGAGCTGAGAGTTGTCCGCTATTGTGTCTGGTGCAGGGGAAGACCAGAATGACTCCTAAGCGATTGAGATGTTTTGTTGTTGGATGTAATAATGAACATAGCAGTCGTCATTTACTCCCGACATCTGAGTCGCTGAAGACGCAGAGGATTAAGGTTTTTTTTTTTAAGGAAATGCGCTGATCTGCCTAAATGCGTTTAAGTTTGTGCGAATCATTCGTGATCCAGCTTCATCTACTGAAGAAGTGAGTATGAGGGTTTTTATGAATCTTTGCAAATCGCCTTTCCTTATATATTCTAGTTAGCAAGTTTTGCAGCTGAAGTTTACAGTCTGCTCGTCACCCTACGGAAGTGATGGGCGGGGTCAGCAGAGTTTTTAAGTATATTTGTTTTTTTATTTTTCTTTGCAAATCACCTTTCCTAATAGATTTTGACAGGGTAAAAAAGGTGTTTTTTTAGACTACCATTGAGAAATTTTAACCAATGTATGTTATAGACATTTCATTAAGAGCCTGAAGAATTATATCAACTTGTGGAAAATGTGAATGTGATGACCCCTTTAATGTAAACCTCAGTGTTTGTTCAAAGTCATTTTTGTGTCTTAATAATATTCTTAAAACATTGGGGAAGAAAACTACTTATAAAGTGTTCATGGAATGAGATATTTTAGCTAGACATTCGAATAACGTTTTTTAAATGTTACTACTTGTTTGGAATGTTTAGAGAACATTTAAAAGTAACATTCCCATAATGTTTGAAAATGATAAAATGGAATGTTTACATAACCAACCAACCAAACAACAACATTTCTTTTAAAACATTAAAAAAAAAACTGGGTGGTTTGAATGTTCAGAGAACATTCAGAAATAATGTTTTCATAACATAATGAGAATGTTAGCAAATTCTTTTGTAACTGTTTCAAGACAAACATCAGACTAAATCAGTTCTGTTTTGAAGGTTTATAAAGGGTTGTATGCTTAATATGTTTTAACGTGCTGTAAATGGTCATTATATTTGACAGGAATGATAGTTATGCTAAACACTCATAGCTGTGAAATGCACTAGTGAATGATCGATCACAACAGTCTGTTGACAGTATGTCAGTAGAATGATAGGATATTATGGCAGTCACATTTTCTGTTCCTTTCTTAATTGCATCATTAAATAATCACTGGAGATATTTTCTGCAATACTGACTGTGCTCCTCATTCACACACACACACACACACACACACACACACACACACACACACACACACACACACACACACACACACACACACACACACACACACACTGACGTTTACTTAGATATCAAAATGTGGACACTGCATTGGCTACTATAACCTAGCCAAGTCCATTTCCACCATGGAATAAAAAGGTAATTGCAACTTTTCATCTCAAAATTAAGACTTTTTATCTCACATTTCTGAGTTTATATCTTACAATTCTGACTTTTTTCTCCTTGCAGTTCTGAGAAAAGTCTAAATTGTGAAATACAAACTCAGAAATCTGAGGAAAAAAGTCAGAATTGTAAGAACAAAAAGAATAAATTAAAAATAATAGAATAAATTAAAAAGTTACAATAAGAATAAAAACAATAAAAAGTTACAATTTCCTTTTTAAATTTTATTTCATGGCGGAAGCAAAAAACAGGATTACGAGATGTAAACTCAGAATTCTGAGATTTTTTTTTTTGATGAAAATTTGAATGAAAAAAAAAACAGAGTTATGAATTTATATCTCGCAAATTAGACTTTTTTCTTTCTTTCTCAGAATTGTAATTCTAAGAAAAGGTTTTGGTAGATTTGATAAGGTTTTTATACTTCTGGGTACAAATTTGTCCCCAAAATATGGTTAAGTAGACACACACACACACACACACACACACACACACACACACACACACACACACTATCCTTAATCAAATAAATTCCTGAGCCGCAGGGCTGTGTGACGGGAAACAGAATAGCTCAGGAGTGTGTGAGTGTGTGTGCACAGATCCAATAGACCTGAGGATTGTGGAAATGTGTGTTGCTTGGAGCCGTTCTTTACTCAAGAAACTCTTGTGCAAAAAAAATAAAAAGAGTCTGTGTCCCGGAAAATCGCTGTGCTTTGGAGAATACTGATTAGATCGAGAAAATCAGAGATCTCAGAGAGTAGCAGGTATTTGTGTTGTGCTTTGTGTAAATGTTGTAAGTTATCATGTAAGAATGAGCCAGACGTCTGGACCGGTTTGAAGTGAACCTGGAATACCTTGAGACATTTTACTATGATTCCCATTGAAGGACTTCTTCGGGTCAGGAAAGACATTAAACTTAAAATCAGAGACAGAATGTGTGTTGATTATCATTTGAAGTGTGCATTTTATAGGCGTAATATTTTTTTCTTATCTTAAATATGACACCCTTTAAAGAAAACAAAGTAACCAATTGAGTAACTGTTTGCATGATGATTTTATCTATATACAGTACTGTAGTGTATATAGTGTTTTATAATCATTTTTATAATTAAAATATACAGAAATTAGTTTTTTGTTTTATAAATTATAAAAAAATACACAAATGTATTTTATTTCTTAAATATTATAAATTATAAAAATATCTCTATATTTTGTATATATAAATTTATAATATTATAAATGATAAAAATCTATATTTTTATATATATACATTTTTATACAAAAAAGTATTAAAAATATCTATCTAGACACATTTTTATGTATGTGTACAAGTAATTTCAGAGGTGAAGCACGTATGATTTTTTTTTACAATTCTTTTTTTTATTATTAAAAATGATAAGGCAAAATATTTTTCTTTGGAATAACATGCTCTGTTGAATTGTCAACAATAAGACATGTATGTATCGGAAAATAAATATACCATTTTGATTTCATTTTACTTTTAGTTCTTGAAGCAGCACACATCTTTTGTTTGTAATCCTGTTTGTAATCCATAAGCAATGAAATGCATAAAAATAGTGAAACATGTATTCATAAAAAGAATAAAAACAGTTCTTGTGAGCATTATTTTTACTTCATGACCCCGTCTCTCTCTGTTCTTCAGGTGAGCTGCCTGTGTGTCCCTCACTATGTTTGTGGCATTGCAGCTGTGTGTGTTGGTGGCGGTTTGTTCTCTGAGTGCTTCAGTGTCTCAGTCCTCGTCTTACGGAGAGCGAGGCTCTGAAATCGGCCTGCAGGTGTTTTTGCGTGTGGTCCAGGACAAACAGCAGGAGAATGTGGTCCTGTCTCCTCACGGCGTGGCCTCTGTCCTCGGCATGCTGCTCCCCGGGGCCCACGGGGACACTCGCCGCCAGCTTCTCACAGGCCTCAAATACAGGAAGACAGGTGTGTGTTTGCTCCTGTTTCATTTGCAGTACTTGTGCATTGAAATGCTCAAAAAATAGGAATCTCAAGTCTGTAAAAGACATCTACAGACTGATTTTGTGTGTTGATACTGCTCTCAGGTCCATATAAAATGTTGCGGAAGTTGCATAAGGCCTTGACGACCAAATCCAACGCTGATATTGTGACGATTGCCAATGCGCTGTTCCCCAACGAGGGTTTCAGCATGAAGGAAGACTTCCTGACAGCCAACAGGGAGAACTTCATGTGTGAGACTCAAACCATAGACTACAGTGACCCAGAGAAGGCTGCAGAAACCATCAATGAATGGGTGAAGAACAGCACCAAAGGTACAGCTGACCCCTGCATCTGATACCCTTACCTCTAACCTGCATTTAATAAACAGGATTTTCACAATACAGTATCTCATGAAATGTCATATTTATCCCTAAATAAGCTCTTAGACCTGAGAGCTTTAATTTTTTATGTTATATATATAACTTGTAGAATATTTATATAAATAGTATAATAATGTTATAGGCACTTTCCATGAATAGTCTACAAACTGGGTTACCATTATTATTTTTAAAGCATTAGAAGCACAAATCTGTTGAAATGATAATCAAATATTTGAAATCTTACATTTTTGGAATTATTAATCTTTAAAAAATTCCAATTTATTATAAGACAAAAAAATCTTCAATTTATAGTATGTTTAACAGTAACTTAAAAAACAACATTTGGCTAAAATATACAAACATTAGTTATTTGTTTTTATTTGTTTAGTTTATTAATTATTAACTTTTAATTATTAATCTTAAAAGGTTGTAAGAAAAACTATATTTTTTGTAATTATAGGCGGTAGAAGTTTTTCAGTAAAAAAGCTGTTTGTTTGTTTTATATTGATTTATTTATGAATTAATTATTAAATTAATTGTTAATCTTAAAATCATTTTCCACATTATTACAAGAAAAAATAAACTTTATTTTATTTATAAAAATTAGAGGTTTATCAATAACTAAAACAACATTTTGTTCCAGTATACAAATGTAATTTGTTTATTTATTTATTTATTTATAAAATATTTGTAATATATTTAAAATGTAATATTTTTAATATGAAAGTTATATAAGAAAACATGAATAATGTTCTTGCATTTCTTGGAAGTTTGTCAATAAATAAAAAAAAAATGACATTTGACCTATTTTAAAATGACTTATTATACAAACGATTTATTTAATTTATTATTTTATTTATTTATTGCAAAATCAATCAAATCAGGATTATAAACTGTATTCACTTTTTTTTAATGGCAAAATCTCATACAAAATGATCACAAAACAAAACGGATGATATTTATATTTAGTTTGACCTCTTGATAATGTTTTTTCATTGACAATTTGTTGGAAAAAGTGTGTTTTTTAGGCCTAATTTAGGACTCTATTTGTGTGAAGTGGCAGCTACTTATAATATTTATTTATTTATTTATTTATTTATTTTTTCTTTATCAGGCCAAATTCCCAGTCTTGTCAAGGCAGATATGTTTGATCCGGCTATGACTCGGTTGGTGGCTGTAAATTCCATTTACTTCAAAGGCCTTTGGAAGTCCCGCTTCCAAGCCCAGAACACCAAACCCAGAAGCTTTACTGCAGGAGACGGGAAGACATACAAAGTTCCCATGATGTCCCAGCTCTCTGTCTTTAGCATAGGTGAGATTTTCTCGCAGGTTGCATCAGATATTACACTCACTCACATTCAGAACTGTTGAGTAATACAAGATTTTCCCACCACGTGATTCATGACGTTGTCTGGATATATGTGGAACTGTTTTTCAGAGACGGCGATGTAATTAAAACATGGCTACTTTTTAAATAGCTGGGAACGCTGGAGTATTTTAACTTTACAATGCCTCATAACCCAGCAGATGGGAATAAAATAGTGTAAAATGTGAATTAATTGAATTCTAATGCAAACGCCAAGAGTGAAAATGCAATAAACTGCTGTTTTACTAGTTGTGATATAAGCACTTTATGAGCAGAATAAAGTGTTTTATAGACCGTACGAAAGGACTGCATTTCTAAAGTTCACAGAGGTGACTGGGATATGACCCACATACGCGTGTGTTGGTTTTTGAGGAAAATTCATGCATGATGAAATTTAGGTTAATAAAACGAATATTTAATAGTTAAGTGTACTATTTGACTCTTTATTGTTTTCGTTCTCTCTGCAGGTCAAGCAAGCACTCCAGAAGGTTTGAAGTATACAGTGATCGAGTTGCCATATCACGGCAATAGCATGAGCATGTTTATTGCGTTGCCGTCAGAAGAGACCACACCTCTGTCAGCTATTTTGCCGCACATCTCCACAGCGACCGTCCAAAGCTGGACCAAACTGCTGGTCCAGAGGAGGATGCGCCTCCTGATGCCAAAGTGAGATTCCTGTCCTTAGCGTTATCCTTTAATATTCACTTTCTTTTTTTCCCTCTAAATCAGTCTGCATCTTCTAGGTGATGCAGTGTTATTTTAGAATTAATATATAGAATGAATTAATATAGAATTATTAATAATTATTAGTATATTTAGTCAATATTAAATATTAATATTGACTAATACTAATTGTAATATGTCTATGTGTTTAGTTGAATATTAAGTCCATTATGTCAAAATTTAAAGTCAAAATGATGTAAAAATTATAAGATGCTAAGTCTTTATTACAATTATCACATTTTGTCATAAATATGACTTTTTATCTAATTTTGGTCATAACTGATTTTTATCTCATCTCATTTGACTAATTATAATTATGACTTAATTTGTGATCATTTTGACTGTCACAATTGTAACTTTTTTTCTCATAATTATAATATAGTATGTTATTATATTTGTTCTATCTTATAATTATGTATTATTATTTAATCATTTTCACTTTATGTAATAATGACTTTTGTATCGCATAATTATGACACAGTATGTCATAACTGTGGCTTTTTTATCTCATAATTATGATTTAGTATGTTATAATTATAACTGTTCTGACTTAGAATATCATCATTTGGAATTTTTATGTCATAATAACTTTATCTCATAATTATTACTTTATATCTTAGGACTTTTTAATATGACTCAGTATGTCATAATTTTGACTTTTTATGTCAGTCGCATTTGTATCTAGTAATTATGACTTTTTTGTGATAATTATGAGATAATCTTACAATTATGACTCAGTATGCCATAATTTTGACTTTGTCAGTCACATTTGTATCTCATAATTTTGACTTTTTGTGAAAATTATGAGAATCTTATAATTATGACTCAGTCTGTCATAATTTTGACTGTCATAATGACATTTGTATTGATAATTATGACTTAGTATCATAATTTTGACTTGTCAATTGTGAGATAATCTTATAATTATGACTCATGTCATAATTTTGACTTTGTATCTCATAATTATGATTTAGTATGTCATAATTAACTTTTCTGACTTAAAATATCAACATTTGAAATTTTTATTTTATAATGACTTTTGTATCTCATAATTATGACTTAGTATCTCATAATTTTATTTTTTGTCAAAATTATGAGACAATCTTATAATTATCTCAGTATGACTCAGTATGTTGTAGTTTTGACTTGTTAATCTCATTATGACGTTTAATCTAATATTTATGTTTTATTTAATTTCAGTTGTATTTCAATTACCAAAAAAATGTTTTAGGAATTTTAATAGTTTTAGTTTTAGTTTCAGTTAACAATAATGCAGTTAGTTAACAATACCACACTGCTCTGATCTCTAGTGAGTCTCATATGGATGAATTTCTCTGGTTTCTCATGGTTTCTCCTCCTCTTCTCCGAGTAGATTCACAGCAGAGGAAGAGGTGGATTTGGAGGGTCCTCTCACAGCGATGGGAATCAAAGACATCTTCAGTAAGACCAAAGCTGATTTCAGACACCTGAGTGAGTGACAGCTGTCAGTCATGCACAGCATTTTCTTCATAAGTTCATTTTATGTGCATATGTTTGTGTTTGACTGAATGATTTCGTTGGCTGTTGGCTGTGGACTGTGAACTTCAGCGTGAATTACGTCTCTCAGTGAAGTGTGAAAATGAGTCAGAGTGACTCTGTTAGTGCTCTGGTCACCATCCAGAGACACTCCCAGCTCTGCACAGCTCCACATGATCTCGAAAGAGATAATTCTCCTCAAAGCCTGTGCTTTAGTACCATAATTCATGCTGTTAAGCCACAAACTTTAACCTAAATTGCGGTAAGCAGTGAATCACTGTGCCATTTTCACTTTAAACTATAAAGAAGCTTCACAGTTCACCCAGAAATGAAATCTATCATCATTTACTCAGCCGCATGTTGTTATCTATTCAGTGGAACACAAAAAGATAATTTTTTTCTATACAAAGACTGTCTGTCAGGCTCCAAATAGGATCAAAAAGTATCATAAAAGCTCTTTTTGGAGCTTGACAGGCATGTTCAGTATGAAATGTCATTGTACAGAAAACGGAAGAAAGTCATTGGGGTTTGGAATGACAGCAGGATGAGTAAATGATGGCAGAATGTTTATTTTTTGGTGAACGATCACCTTTACAAGATTTAAAGCGCTTCACATTCTTAAATCTTTCATTCTTTCTTTCAAGAATCTCTTAAACTCTAAAAGCTGAATTCGTTTCGTAAAGGCAGAAGTGCTCTGTTATGGAAGCCCATGTCTGCCACATAAGAGAAAAAATTATGGTTTGATAAATCGTAATTATGACATAAAGTCGACATTATGAGATATGAAGTCATAATTATGTATTAGAAATATTTATTTTTTACACAGTTTTGACTGTTGTAATTAGGACATTTTAGCATAATTTTAGCATAACTTTTTTCATAATTTTGACTTTTTAATAATTATAATGTATAATTATTATAATAATTTTGACTTTGTATCATAGTCTACCTTTATCTACCTCATTATTTTGACTTCTTATGCCATAATTAGTTTTTTCTCATAATTATGGCTTTTTATAATTATACTTTTCTATCTTATAAAGTATGACTTGGTATGCTGTAAATATCATATTTATGACTTAGTATTTCATAATTACAGCTTTTTTTCGACATAATTGTGCCGTTTTATCTCATAATTATCACCTAGGTTCACAATTGTGACAAAATCAGAACTTTCATACTGTCTTATCTCATAATTTGTTTTGACTTCTGTTAATTTTAAATCTCATAACTAATGACTTGTGTATTGTAATTTAGATTTTTATCTCATAACTACGATTTAATATTTCATAATTATGACTTGGTCATTATTTTGATTTTTAGCTCATAATTATGACTTAGGACATCATTTTGATTGTCATAATTGTGACTTTTTGATATTATGATTATGATTTACCAGAGCTTTTTTTTTTCTTTTCTTATGTTCTGGGAACGAGCTTCCATACAATGTTGAGAGAATAAACCTGGAAAATCAGAAACTGCCAAAAGAATCTATCCTAGGAAAAATATGAGAAGGGCAAATATAAAGACATACCAGAGTATAGAGGGAAAATGAAAATATAAATGAAGATTCATATTAACTAGAGGAAGGAAGGAAGAGGTTTTGCAAGCAATGTAGGCCATAGCGTATGAGAAAAACCATCAGAAACCAGACCTGCGGCTCTGGAAGTCTGAAGTGTGTTGTTCTGTTTCCCTCGTGTGGCAGTCTGATGTAATGACATGCGTTTAGTGTATGAATGAAGCCCACTTTGTATACTTCTGTGTGCTAAAGCTACATTCTGTGAGTAAAGACGTGTGTGTTTGTGTGTGTAACAGGTTTAGAGTCCATCTATGTGTCCAAAGCCCTTCAGAAAGCCAAGATCGAGGTCAATGAGGATGGAACCAGAGCCTCTGCCGCCACCAGTATGTTACTGTGTCCCATGATTCCTCTGTTTTGACGTTATTAGTAACCCTCAGTCATTGGATGTCCAGCAAGACCCTTCATCTGTGCTCATGATCCGAATATGCTTGTTCTCTCTCTCTCATTTCAGCTGCGATCTTGCACGCCCGATCTTCTCCTCCGTGGATGACTGTGGACAGACCGTTCCTGTTTCTCATCAGACACAATCCCACAGGTGCACACACGTCCAGTCTATGGGCTTTTTATTGGTTTATAAAACTGTAATATTAAAATGTTTCTGATATGAAATGCATCTCAAATCAGATCTCGTTCTCTTCTCAGGAACTATTTTGTTTGCTGGCCAGATCAACAAACCTTGAGCCAGAGATCGGAGGAGATTCGATCAGCTGTCCACACACACAGACAGATAAATGTGTTAAACTTTTGTCTTGGACTGCGTGTTCTTTACACACTCTTATTTCTCAAGTGTCTTTTTACCTTCGTTTTGAAGTTCTCTTGATTATCTTTTTATTCTTGAAGAACATTTTATAAGATTTTATAAATGGTTTATAATCTGTCTAAAGCAAATCTTTCTCACAAAATGTGTGCAACTTAAAACTTTTGTTTAACTTTTATGTCTTTAATAAAATGTCGGTTTATTTGTCACATTAATGATGTATTTTCCTGCATCAAGTCTTATTTTATTAAATAAGGTACTTAAACTGGTTCACTTTGTTTTTTTCTAACTCTAAGAAAACAGTTGTTGTTTATTTAATAAAATATATTCAAGTTAGTTGCTTTGGTTATTTTCATTTTTTATGTTTGATTAATGTTATATTACATTAAGATCAATAAGACAAGAAGAAAAATGATTTAATATTAAGTGTTTCTTAAAAAAACACTGATATAGACAATTTACTTATATAGCACATTTCATTCAGTTATTAAAAAGTGATAAAAAGGTTCATAACAAATAAATACACACACACACACACACACACACACATGCTTAGCAAGTGACACACACTACCACTAATGTAGCATGTCCGCGTAGGTTATTTATTATGGCGCTACATGTTAGGTTACAATTATCCATTATTTAGAATGATCTAAGAATAAGAAAAATAATTAATCAAATATGCAATAGATGTAGTTAGGCCTACATATTGTTATGAATACATGTGATCTTAACAGGCCCATCCTTTAAATCCAATTGATTAATTATTAAAAAGTATTCAAATATAGAATGCAAAAAAGTTCATGTATTTATTTTTTATATTTTTATAATGTTCATATATATATTTTTTGTATTTTTGTATACTATAATATATATATTTTAATTTATACTACAGTATATTGTTTTTATAATTTTTTTATCATATAATGTAAATAATTTAACTTAATTTAACAATCAGTATGAAGAGCTGGGCTTCACTTTAAATGCTCTAGGAGGAGATAGAGTTGCTAATTTTTAGAATAATAATCTACAGAAGATAATAAAAATATCAGTTAGTTTTTTCAGCCCATATAATGTAAATAATTTAACTTAATTTGTGAAATTTAGATTATTTGTAAATTTTCATAGTATATTACTTTTTTTTATTTTGTTTTTGGAATTTTGTGAGCTCTTGGTGCATAAAGAAGTGGCATTTAACTGTATGTTAAACATGCCCCCATGTAAATATAACTTAATGGTCACTGCGTGGGAAGATTGCATAACACCGCCCAAAAAAGGGAAGGAGTAACTTTTTCGCATATGTAACTTCACGCCCCCATATGTCTACGTCACTGCGTGGGAAGATTTGCATAACACTGCCCGAAAGAAGGAGTAACTTTCTCGCTGTAGTATTGTTGCCGCTGCCGCTATGTAATGGAGACGCTATGTGTTTCGATGCAAAAGAAAAAGCACTTTGTTTGGCCTCCCAAAAGAGTACACAACAAGAAATATGTGGCTAAGTTTTATTTACAACACGGTTCCAGAGCAGAACAACACAAATATTCCAGTTTGTACTGCGCACTTTACGGAGGATTGTTTTCTGAACCTGGGAGAGTTCAAGACCAGCTGTGCACAAAGGCTTTTACTCAAAAGTGGGGCAACTCCAACTTTACAAGGACAGCCTGGCGCTTCTGACTCACAGCCTGTAAGTATGTTTTCATATTTAAAGAATTTGCTATTGACTATTCATACCCGAGTTTTGAGCAGTGTAGAATAGCACTTGTTTGTGGTTTCTACGATCACAATGCAGACATGGCTTTATGTTTACATAATATAGCTTTTCGAGAAGAAGGGCAGAAGCACGCGCCCATTGTCCATATGTTCAGGTGTCTGTCACCTCCTGTCCTGTGATTAATTATAGTAACATACTCAGCTGTGATTCCACCTTGTTCCTCTCTCAAAACTGTTTTGGGTATTTCTCAGCAAGCCCTAGGTTCAGAACAATTATCCACTTCATCCCAAAGTCATAACGTTTCATGTCAAATGGACAGTATAGAAACACTGCCTGCTGGATCTCCAAAAACGCGATCTATTGGCACACAGTTGTCTTTCTGTACACTAAAGGACACTCACGCACGGAACAAAGGTATTTTACACGCAGTAGCAGTGTTTATGTATTCAATTATGAATGCATTAATTATAGTTGAATGTAAGATTGTAGAAAATCCAGTGTACTTAAGTGTTGCATGTTAAACGTTAGATATTACGTTTTAGGACTTTCTTCTCAAGGTTTCTTAGGCACTGAAACTATTCTCATTTTCCCCTTAGTAGCACAGTCTTCAAATCCCATCAAAGCTCCATTCACACCACACAAAAGGCCTCGTCTTGAGTTGGATGAAGAGGACGATGACACAGACATTTCTAAAAGCATAGCTGAACCACACAACCCTGCTGCTACAGTGGAGTCTGGATTATGGTAGGTTTAGACCTCTTTATAGTCTGATCAGTTTGTTTGCAATTTGTAAAAAAGTGACTTGAAAGAGTCAAATTTCTTGTTTGTCATTTTGGGGAACAGACCTCACACAATGTGTCAAAATACATTGTTTTTGATAGCTGCCTCCGGGAGCTATTTGAAACATGTCCACTGTGCGAAACAAAGTGTGATGTCCAGTGTAAACGAATGGGCAGCTATGTGTCATTCACCCAGCACTGTCCAAAGTGCAGTTATCACAGGAAGTGGGAGAGTCAGCCAGTCGTTGGAAGTACACCTGTTGGAAACCTACTGGTGTCTGCAGCTACTTACTTCTGTGGTGCATCCTTCATTCAATTTGAAAAGGTCAACTTACTTCTGTGGTGCATTTTTCATTCAATTTGAAAATGTGGTTTTATGATGATATTATTTTTTTTTTTTTTTTGTTTAATGGTGCAGCTATACCTTGATGCACCCGGACAGCAACACTATCCTTGACATGCAGCTTGTTCAGGTAAAAGCTACACCTTGATGCACCTGGACAGCAACACTATTGTTGAGATGCAGCTTGTTCAGGTAAACTTATTTTATATCATAAACTTATTATATTGTTACATTGGGAAATATTCAATTGTAGTTTTATTACTTTTTAATTTGGTTTTTAAAGAGAGTTGTGTGGTTGAATTTTTATTTTATCTGTATGTCATTGTATTATTTCGTAGCTTACAGATTGTGATGGAGGGATTGAGAAGTTTCTCAGAGAGCGCAACATCGTACAGTTCTACGATGTGTGGCACTTCGAAAAAGGTGACTATTAAGCTTTGTGTATTTTGATCGCATTTTTTTGTATACAGTGATGTGCTTTTATGACTGGTTTATGACATCAATGAATGGTACTCATACACTACATTCAGACTTTTTTTTACAGGTTTATCTAAAAATTTGGACAAACTTTCACAAAAAAGGGGTGTGAAATACTGAAGAAGTGGTTGCGCAGCATCAAGAATCATGTATACTGGAGTGCTACATCATCTGCTTCTGGTCCCGAGAAGGTGGCCAAATGGACTTCCCTGCTCAACCACATCCAAAATAAACACATCCACGAGAACCCTGAATTCCCGAAATGTGCACATCCAGAGAAAGTGTCCAGAGATCCCAAAAAATGGTTCCAACCAGGTATGCATCAGATTTTTCGATTATTTTATAATGTGACAAAGTACAGACATAGCTTACTACTAGTAATTTATAATTTTACAATATTATGTTTCTTTTTGTCATTAGGCTCAATGCCTCTGTACAAAGTGGAAAAGATCCTGAACAATAAGCGAGTCCTGAAGGACGTGGAAAAGCTCAGTCACCATCACAAGACATGTTCGCTAGAGGCCTTTCACAGGGTGATCCTGCGTTTTGCCCCCAAGAATGTCGTTTTTTCTTTCATTGGAATGTTGTGCAGGTTTTATATATTATGACATTAAATATAGTATTTTTAAATATGTATATGCAAGATTTGCTGGAAGTGTGTAATGTTTTAACTTATATGTCACTCTTGTACTGCAGGTTGTACCTTGCAGCAATGCAATGAAAATAGCAGAAAGTGGGAAGGTGAGGAGGAATTGAGGACTTCATGTGAAGATGGTTTTTTTACATGGTTAAAGTAGAGAACGTGAGAAGGCAACGACAACTTAACGCCCCTTCATATGGTATGTTACAAAATGTTTTATTTTCATACACTTACAAATACACATAGTGATGCATTTGATATGTTACTAAGACAGTAATGTACATAATAAAATGTCCTTCTGTACCCTATATTTACAGACTATGTAGCTGACTTGATGAAGCTGGTCTTTGAAGAGGTGTTGGCAGACCCCACACCATTTGTAGAGGAGCTAAAACAAATCCCCATTCCTTCATTCTACAGACTATGTAGCTGACTTGATGAAGCTGGGAGGAACAATGTTGATTTGATTCTGAAGCACAACTGACATTCCTGTCCTAAGTAGCACCAGCTTACAAAGACTTCGATAGTCATCGCGAGAGATATATCGGTATGTAATGTATGATGTGTGATGTGGTATCTTTTTTTTTTTGATTTGAGTTGAGATGTTTATATATTTGTTGTTTTTTTATTGTCTTTTGTTTTTTTTTACAGCAAATAAATATTTTGAAGAAAAACCTTCAAGGTTTTATTTTTGTTGCTTTTCGTGTCTTGGAAAACAATATTTTATTTGTTTTGATTTACAAATGATAGAAATAAGATACAATAAAAAAAAAATACTCTTTCTTCTGTTCTTTTGCTTTGCCTTTGGGTCCCAAAATCAGACTCTTTAAATGTTCTAAGGGGTGTGTATGTTTGTTGTGTGTATTATGTATATGTATTATGTATGTGTGTGTGTATATGCAAGTTGTATGGAAGTGTGTTATATATATATCTATATGTTATTATGTCTATATATATATGTATGCATGTACTGTATGTGTGTGCCTTATACTAGCAGATATTGTATTATATATACATAGCAGAAAAGAAAAACTTGCAGAAGCATACATAACGACAAAGTTCAGGACATACCAAAAAATACCTGGTGTATTTCAAGCAGCATTCAACTTCACTAGGCATGGTGATCTAAAACAACAAAAAACTTAAGAACACACACAGTATGCCTTTTAAACTTGTCACCTACCAATATTGCTTTGGGAGCTGATATTCCACATTCCATATTCCACATTGCATTTCACCAAATACACAAAATAATGTTCTTTTTAGCAACGTCATATAACCCCTTTAATAAAATATGCAATAGACCTTGATATATTAATAGGAATATTTAATCATGATTACAATTAAATTATATATATTAAAATATTTATGCATAATTAATCATTTATTGTACACAATCATACAGCATATTTTGGTTGCAGGAGGAAACCGCGGGTCTTTACGCAATGTTTATGTTTGTGTTTTCTGACGCGCGCGTTTTCTCGCAGCGTTACGGTATCTCGCGCGGTTGCGGTTGAACTCCCGAGCGCTCAGCTGACTCGAGAGGAGGAATCGTCGCACACGGGGAATCATGGCGGCGGAGATCCACTCGAGGCCCCAGAGCTCCAGACTCGTTCTCCTCAACAAGATCGAGGGCCACAGCGACGGCGTGAACGCGGCGGTGCTGATCCCGAAGGAGGATGGCGTCATCACGGTCAGCGAGGACAGGTAACGTTACACCCGCGCCGGTGCAAACATGAACACATCACCACAATTAACGCTCTCTCAACACTTGGGCGATCAGTTAATCCGGCTGTTTATTTCTTAAGGAACGTACATGTTTATTCTCTTTCAATGGCGGTAACACGATAATATCATATTACAGTGTTAAAAGTAACGTTAGGCTACTATAGTAACGTACTAAAAGATTAGCATGTTTCTATATGGTTACGTTACTTCTATAGCACAAGTCCGAAACATCATGGTGCTGCTTGTTTTTTAATGTTTTGAACATTTTGAACGGAAGCACTTGAACTTGACCCACTTATTGTTGCTTAAAACTTTGTTTTGGTTTCAGATTTGAACTACTGAATTGAATTATTATGAATTAGCATGCTAATCATAGTAGTCTGGTAGAAAACACATGCAGTTATTGTTATCACAGCTAAACTGTGGCTGGTATTCGTCACAAGTGTCACAATATGACCACAAATCAAAATCAGACTGATTCTTACAACTTTCCACAGTTTGAATGAGATCTTGTGTTAATCTAGATCTTGATTTTACATTAACAGTAATTATAAAAGGCTATCTATGGTGGTTTGTCTCAGACTTTGGACTGTTATATCAGTTTACAGGCCAAAATACTGTATATTATTTATTACAGCTAGGGGATTATTGTAGTTATTGTTGTGAAAGCTTGATATTAAGTTAACATCAAAAATAATATTACACTATTTGAAGGAGATTCCAATGACCAATTATCATTTATTACAGAAGTTGTAGTAACTGTGGTATTTTTTTGGCCTAAAAGGTGGTTAATTGGAGATGTTTTCTTGATGTGTTTTCACAATATAATGGATATTGTGTTATTGATGATATTTGGAGCAGTTCTTTGTTGCTTGCATGGTTTTTATGTGAAAAAAACTGCTTGGGAGTGCATCTTAAACCAATCTGAGGAGGTTGAATGGTCTTTTTCATGGTTTTAGAGGGTTTTGGCTATTCATCAGCTGGTCTGGTTGAAGCAGGGGTGTTGCTTGAGTTCCTCCTCTCGGGGTGAACACATAAAGTGTTTGCTCTGTTTCTGAAATCACGTCTGATGTCGCCATGCATTTCAACGGACTCGTCTCAGTGTTTCAAAAGAATGACTTTCATTCAAGATTGGATTTAAACATCTTTTTAAATGCTAGACGGGAGAATCGAACTCAGACGGCCATTAAGTGCAGCTTAAAGATGAGCAAGAGTTCAGTTAGTTTGAGAAGCAGATATTTTGGTAAAGAGAGAGTTTGTTTTCAGAGCGGTTTATAGATCAGATCTTGTTTGTGCTGTCAGAATCATTCATATTGTAGTTGGAGTGTATGTAAATGAACAGGCTTTGCTTCGAAGGATGGGATTCTTTGGTATCTAAATGTTGTTTACATTGTGGTTTTTGCTGACTGCTGAGGCGTTTTTAACAGCTGAACTGTTTTAGTGGAGACGTATGTGTGGTGGTGTGCTGATTACCTACATGTTGGCACATGAGAGCAGATGCACGAACTTTGCAAAACATGATACGCTTGAGATTTTAGAAGGAACTGAAACTGAAGGAATTGAGATTTCGGCTGCTCTCGGACATGTGTGTTTCTGTGCATGACCATCACACCTCAGAGGGTTATTTTTGTTAGTTTTTTATATTTATTATTATTTAATTGTATTTTTATGTAACATTATTTTTATATTTTTTGTATATTTTATTAGATTATTATTTATTATATTATATTATATTAAATTCTATGTATATAAAATAAAAAATATTATATATTGATTTGCATGTTTTATGTTTTATTTTTTATTTTTTTTTCTTTCAGGACGATTCGAGTTTGGCTGAAGCGGGACAGTGGACAGTACTGGCCCAGCATCTACCACACTGTGTCCTGTGAGTATCATTTCCCCGGAAAAATTAAAATCGCATAATTTTTCATCTCAAATATAGCGAGAGCAGGTTTGACGTGAATGACTTAGTGAACGTCTCCAGTTTCAAGTAAATTACCCAAAATAAAAATAATTTATTCTTGCCACCCAGTGTTCACGTGCAGATGTATGGTCGCTATGGTAACTCTCTATATAACTCTGTTACCATAGCAACCATATCACCTCTTCCTACCTCACATATATTCCCAGGTGTCATCAGTAAGTGTGTACATTTTTAATATGCCATTGCTCTTTTTGTTTGAGTAGCTTGTCATGTGAAATTCCAACTGGAGCTGTGTTTGAGAGGAATAAATTTAGAACGTTAGGAGTGTTGGGGGAAAAATAGCTCTGAAACTGTTATTTATACAATGTAATTTGTATATATAATTTGTTTTTGTTTTTTTATTCATTTTTGTTGTAGTATTTTCAGTTATAATTTAAGTTTTAGACTTTATTTTAATTAGTTGTAATAATTAATTAGTATTAGATGCTTTTTTTAAACTTATTTTTATTTCAGCTTTAGTCATTGTAGTAATTCAATTTCAACTTATTTATTTCTGTTAGTTGTGTGGGCAACATTTCATTTTTTTCCCCAAGTTTTTAAATCTAATAATTTTTCATCTAATATTTATTATTTTATGTTAACTTTATTTCAACTAAAGAAAGATAATAGAAAAAGAAAAATATTTTTAAATATTAGTTTTTAAAACTAAAAGGGATTTTTTCCAAATGTTTAATTTTTAGTGAATTTTATTTTAGTACTATTTCAATTAAAGAAAAAAAAAAAGTTGCCGTTTTTAGTTTTTAAAAATAAAAAGGCAACAATTCTAATTTAAAAATTTTTTTAATCTAATTTAAAAAAATATATATTTTTAATCATTTAGTTTTCCAACTAAAATGAAAACAATCTGTATTTTTAATCATTTAAATGTTAATCATTTAGTAGTAGTTTTATTTTTCAGACACAGATGTTGTTTTTGCTGCCGTCAGTAGCACACATTGACACACTTCACCTTTGCGCAGCAGAAATCTGTGATGAAGTAGGTCAAGTGTTTGTGTTTGTGTCCAGCTCCGTGCTCCTGTATGTCATATCACCACGAGAGCAGGCGGATCTTCATAGGACAGGACAATGGAGCTGTTGTGGTAAGTGCCACTGTATCACCCCCCTGAGGGCCAGAATGCTTCCAAATCTTCAATGATTTGTCTCTGTCTCTTGCCTCTTCATACACTATATATTAAATAGTTCACTCAAAAATGAACATTTTCACATAATTGACTTGCCTTCATGTGATTCCCAACCTTGTTTTTTTTCTGTGAATTCCAAAATGAGATGTTTAGCAGAATGTTCATGCAGAAGTCTTTTTTTGCTCACCAAGGCCACATTTATAAGATCAAAAATACAGAAAAAACTGGAATATTGTGAAATATTATTACAATTTAATAGGAACTGTTTTCTATTGTAATAAATTGTAAAATGTAATTTATTCCTGTGATGTAAAGCTGAATTTTCAGCATCATTACTCCAGTCTTCAGTGTCACATGATCCTTCAGAAATCATTCTAATGTGCAGATTTGCTGCTCAAGAAACATTTCTGATTATTATCATGTTATTATTATTATCATGTTATCATTATTATGTTGAAAACAGTTGTGCTGCTTCATATTTTTGTGGAAACCGTGATACTGTACATTTCATAGGATTCTTTGATGAATAGAAGGTTCAAAAGAACAGCATTTATTTGAAATAGAAATCTTGTCACATTATGAATGTATTTACTGTGACTTTTGATTAATTTAATGCATCCTTGAAGAAAAAAATAGTTAATTTCTTTATTTAAAAAAATCATATTGACCCTAAACTTTTAAACAGTATTTTATTTACAGTAGAAACACAATAGAAGGTGAAATATGGTGCATAAATAGTACTTTTTTTTTTCGTGACGTGAGCACCTGATCAGTGTATAGAAAAATAGCACTGTGTGTCATTTTGTGTTTCGCAAAAGGATGAAAGTCATCTGAGTTTGTGACCACATGAGGGTGCGTAAGTGGATAAACTCAGCCATTGTGTCATTTTTCTGTAATGTTCTTTGTTTCTGTCTTTCAGGAGTTCCTCATCTCAGAAGACTTCAACAAAATGAATCATGTCAAAACATACCCAGGTAAAACCAGAGGCTTCCATTAGTGTACTAACACAGCAGGGCTGAAGTGTGTTTGCAAGACACATGTGCTCTCTGTCCCCTGGGTGTGTGTGTGTTTGTTTCCTTGAGAGAGAAACACACACACAGACACACACTCTACTTACTTTGGCCCCACCCGAACACTTGAGGATAATTTGCTCTTTCCCAGCATGCTCTGGGGCTCAGAGTCCCATGTGAGCTCTCACTGGACACACACACACAAGTTGATTACGAGTGGATGAGTCAGAGCGGCTCTGGAGAAAACAGGACAATGCCAGGAAAGTGTGTGTGAGAGAGACCGTATTCCCACCAATAACTGTAAAATATTGCATGAATTAGTGTAGTGTATGTATGTGTATGAATTAGTTTGCATTTTGAATTGCATGTGGTATTGTTTCTTTCTGATATAATGCAGTTCTATTGTTAGCCGCCCTGTTGGCACACACCATGACATCATCAGATAATGACATCGTCCCACAAACATCTCTGCCTGAGGACGTGAAGCAGATCACAAAAGCGTGTTTGTGTGCTGGATCTTAATGATGTGCAGAACAACAGAGCGCGCTCGTGTAATACTGTATCCCACAATGCAATGTGCTCGCCTGCATCTTCTATTTCCAGTGTAGCAAATCAGAAGGAAGAATTAAAAAAAAAAAAAAAAAACTATACTATATATATATATATATATATATATATATACATATACATATATATATATATATATATATATATATATATATATATATATATATATATATATATATATATATATATATATATATATAAGAAAAATATAAAGAAATATATATTCGGACTGCTGAAGGTTTAGATATTTGAGAATTAATTAAAATGCTGAATTATTTTTTTACAGTTAAGCATGCATGCAAATCATTGCTATTTTAGTATTTTTATTAATATTTCCAATTAGCTTTTATTTTTAGGGTTCTTTTAATTTTTGTTCAGTTTTTGGCCATTTTTGTTTGGTTTTGTGCTGTTTTTTAGTAACACTTTGGAATAAGTATACATTAGTTAACATGAACTAAATACTTCATACTTATAAAAATGTTTTAATCTTAGTTAATATTCATTTTAATATTTACTAATAATTATTAAAATAAAATAAAAAAAATATTGGACCTGATCTAACATGAAATTATTTTTGTTGTTGTGGTTTTGTTAACTAATATTATTGAGAATTAATAAATACTGTAACTGATGTATTTTGTCATTGTTAGTTAATGTTAATGTTAATTCTCTAATTGTTAACTAATGGGACCTTATTGTAAATGTTGTAATTTTTTTATATTGCTATTTAGTTTTGATTTATTTATATTTCAGTTTAAATTTTAGTTCAGTTTCATTTTAATTTCAGCAATTTTGGTGCTTTAATTTTATTTCAGTAAGTTGCCAAGGCTGCAATTTCTGTTTAGTTTGTTTGTTTGTTTGTTTATTATATAAAAAAATATTTTATTTTATATCAGCTTCAATTCAATTAAGTTTTTTTTTTAAATAGTTTTAATTAATGACAGTTACCCTTGTGCAAATGAGGTCATGTGACAATGTAGCACGCTTCTGTTTATAATGCATACATGCAGTATATACTTTTTTTATACATTTGAAAGTTGATCTTCAGCGTGTGTGTGTGTGTGTGTGTGCAGCTCATCAGAACCGTGTGTCGGACCTCATCTTCTCTCTGGAGAGTCAGTGGGTGATCAGCACAGGTCATGATAAAAGCATCAGCTGGATGAGCACTCAGAGCGGCTCTATGCTGGGACGACACAGCTTCGGCTCTTGGGCTTCCTGTTTACAGTATCCTTCACTTCAGTCTCTCCCTGAGAAACATTTGAAAGCATTTTTACATTTTATTTATGCTTCTGTTGCTTTGTGCAGTGTTGGAGGTAACATGCCAGTCAAATGTAATGTCTTTGCTTAATAGAAGTATTATTTCTTTCAAACTTTTGAAAGGTAGTGTAACTCTGAATATACAGTTCAGCTCATGAATATCTACTGTAGTTCTTAAACGTCTTTCAAACATTTGATACCAATAATCTTGTGAAATCTGATTAAATAGCAGATTCATTATGCATTTTATTGGACTGGCAAATAATTTAGTGTTCTAAACTGTCTTAAGGTTTTTGTTATTATTTCTTGACTACACATAGATATGATAAGGATACCCAGCATGCCTTTGTGGGAGATCATTCAGGTCAGATCACTCTTCTGAAACTGGACGAACAGACATGTTCGGTCATTACTACACTAAAGGGACATGAAGGTAAGACCGCATACACATTTACTATTTATCTGTGCTATCGTACCATTCACATTACTCTATGTACTGTACATAAAGCCTCATTGGAATGCTGAAATTGTTTTAATATACTGACATAATCTTTTTTTATTATTTTGTAAAATAGTAAAAATAACAAATAAATATAAAATTTTATAGTATTAAAGTTGAATTTCTGTAAAGCTATTTATGTATATATACATATATGTGTGTGTACGTGTAACTTTAACACATTGTTTACTTTATTTCTGAGTGATTTATAACTTTGAGGACATCCCGAAAGCTCAGGTTAATTTTATTTTTATGGCTCTTCTTACTATACACGTTGTTTTATAGCAGCTTCACAGAAATACATAATGTTAATGTTTATAATACCTTAATGCCTTATAGTCAGATTTAGCTCACTTTTGACCACTGTTTTATCTCTAAACTAGAGCTTGCTTTTATTCAACATGTACACGAATCTATATGACCCTGGAGCACAAAACCAGTCTTAAGTGTCAATTTTTCAAAATTGAGATTTATACATCATGCTGAATAAATAAGCTTTCCATTGATGAATGGTTTATTAGGATCGGACAATATTTGTCTGAGATACAACTATTTGAAAATCTGGAATCTGAGGATGCAAAAAAATCTAAATACTGAGAAAATCACCTTTAAAGTTGTTCAAATGAAGTTCTTAGCAATGCATATTACTAATCAAAAATGAAGTTTTAATATATTTACGGTAGGAAATTTACAAAAGATCTTCATGGAACATGATCTTTACTTAATATCCTAATGATTTTTGGCATAAAAGAAAAATCTGTAATTTTGGCCCATGCAATGTTTTTTTTTTTTTTGGCTATTGCTACAAATATACTCCAGTGACTTCAGACTTGTTTTGTGGTCCAGGGTCACAAATCTGAGTGTGTTTTGTGATGGTCTTTATAGTTTTATGAAAGAAAAGCAACTGATTTTGCGTCTGTCTCTGTCTGTCTGTAGGTAGTGTTGGTGTGTTATACTGGGATCCGGTTCAGAGGTGGCTGTTCTCCGGAGCGTCTGATCACAGTGTGATCATGTGGGACATTGGTGGCAGACAGGGACGCACATTACTACTGCAGGGACACCAGTGAGAACACACACACACTGCCACATGTGCTACCAGGCTGTAAATGGAATAGAAACCTAAGACAGAGAACTATTTGTCTATTTTCAGTTCCAACTCTTTTCTTTAGAAAAGTGAATGATTTTCATGACATTGTTTGATTACTGGCTGTTGAGCATGTGTGTTGTTCCAAAATATACCGGTTCTGACATGTCTCAGCCCACACAATCGATGCAATGTAAGAGATAGCACACACTCAACCAGTCCTTATCGCAAAATAAAATCACTTGATGCAAGAGATTTTGATACAAGACCCTCATGGGGTTCATTTTGCAATAATGACTGTTTAACTGCACAATTATCTTCTTATTTCATAGATGCTTACCAAATAAGTAAATAATTGAACATGAAGGATTGATTTGAGTTTGAATTATTCTATTATTTGAGATTAAAGAGACTGCAGAGTGACGTAAATGTCTGGGGTCATTTAATAATTAATACTTTCATTCAGCCAAGATGCATTCATTTGATCAAACATGACAGTAAAGATATTTCTAATGTTACAAAAGATTTCCATTTCAAATAAATGCTGTTCTTTTGAACCTTCTATTCATAAAAGAATTCTAAAAAATAAAATGCATGTCATTTTCCACAAAAATATGAAGCAGCACAACTGTTTTCAACATTGATAATAATCAGAAATGTTTCTTTAGCAGCATGTTAGAATGATTTCTGAAGATCATGTGACACTGAAGAGTGCAGTGATGATGCTGAAAATTCAGCTGTGCCTCACAGAAATAAATTATATTTTACAATATATTCAAATAAAAAAACAACTATTTAAAACGGTAATAATATTTAGCAATTTTTCTGTTTTTACTGTATTTTTTGATCAAATAAATACAGCATCAGTGAGCATAAGAGACTTCATTTAAAAACATTAAACATCTTTCGACCCCAAACTTTTGCGTATATAGGGTGTCAGTTGTCTGGGACAGTCAGTCATTCTCTCTCTGTTTGTGTCTCAGTGAGAAGGTCCAGGCGCTGCGGTATCTGCCGTTGACCCGTCAGCTGGTGTCCTGCTCTGCCGATGGAGGAATAACAGTGTGGAACATGGAGACAACACGAGAAGAGGTGCTAAATAATTCTAAATACTAATGTAGTACAAGCTCAGATAGACTTGCTGGTCAAAGAGGAAGTTGTCTCTCACACACACACACTCCGATATTAAAGTGTATGATTGAACGAGTCCATGGCCAAATTGTCTAATCATGAAGCAGTGACGAACTTTCATGCCGTCGTCATGGCAACCTCTGCGTCAGTCATCAAAGTCACATCCGTCTCTATGGTGACCAGAAAGCGACTCAAAATGTCATGGAGGCGTACGTTATCTCTCTCTCTGTATCTCTTTCTTCCAGGCTCCGCAGTGGCAGGAAAGTGATTCCTGTCAGAAATGCGAACAGCCCTTTTTTTGGAATATAAAGCAGATGTGGGACTCGAAGACCTTGGGGCTCCGACAGGTACTGAGTGCAAAAGTACAGTTAAAAATATAAAGATCTGAATCGGTTGCTCCCCCTCTGACATCATGTCTTCATAAACATTTTGATAATATTTTGGTCTTATTTTAGCCTGTTACACATCTGCACTTTTCAGTTGTCTTAAAGGAATAGTCCACCCAAAAATGAAAATTTGCTGAAAATGAACTCACCATCAAGTCATCCAAGATGTAGATTAGTTTTGTTTCTTCCTCAACATGTGTCGAGAAATGTAGCATTGCATCATTGTCTCTAAAGGTGTGTTTTTTGCAGTGAATGGGTGCCGTCAGAATGAGAGATTCGTTCTACTTTTTCACTGGAGAAAGCATTATTATGAATAGAGGACTCGTGTTAAATTAAGTTTAAGTTTGCAGTTAAAAATGTTGTCACGGTGGATTTGTTTCTTGCATGGACTGGTGTTTTGTGTTTTATTGTTATGTTTTTATCAGCTGTTTGGACTCTCATTCTGACGGCACCCATTCACTGCAGAGCATCCATTGCTGAGCAAGTGATGTGATGCTGCATTTCTCCTCATCTGATCTGATAAAGAAACAAATGCATTTACATCTAGGATGAGTACAAATTCAAAAGGTTTTTGGGTGAAATATTCTTTTAAGGAAGCATCTCAGTGCCTCATGATGTACTGCCCATGTCATTTCCTGTCCTCAGCATCACTGCAGGAAGTGTGGCAAGGCGATCTGTGGGAAGTGTAGTTCTAAACGCTCCACGTACCCCATCATGGGCTTTGAGTTCCAGGTGCGCATGTGTGACGACTGCTACGACACAATCAAAGAGGAAGAGTGAGTTCTTTTGCCTCTTCTGTTTGGTTCTGTGTTGATACATCAGATGGTTTTTCTTATTCTTGTCTATTTGCATTTGCGCGTTGCAGTCGGACTCCTCTGGCTACGTTTCATGAAGGGAAACACAACATCGGTCACATGGACATGGACCCGAGCCGAGGACTGATGGTCACCTGTGGGAGTGATCGAGTTGTTAAGGTCTTGATATCTTATATTAAGTGACTATAAATAGCATATCATCATACAGTTTGGGTTATTTCTGAGGTATGGAGTGTCTGTACTGACACAGTATGTGCAGTGTTATATGCATGGATTATTTAGATTACTTACTACGTTTTTCACACTGTTTAGTATATGAACAGATCACACTGCATGGAACATCATATCCTACATTTTGTACAATGAAACAGAAATAATATCAGCCATGATTTTTGACATCTCTCCTCCCCGACTTGATTAATTAAACAAATTTGTGACACAATTCCATTAAAAAAAATAAAAATAAAAATAATAATAAATAAAACAAGCTTTTTATTTCTAATGTGATTATAATAAAAAAAAAACATTATCGTTTTCAGTAAAAATGTGCATTCATTTTCATAAAATTCAACTCAAATTAAAAATTTTGCCATAGCAACTAACTGAAAAAAATCTCAGTTTAACTTTACTGAAATTGCTTAAAGTAAAATTGAGATATTGATTAATTTAAGGATATATATGGACGTATTTAAAAAATGACAAAAGCACAGCACAGTTAGACTAAAATGTAATTGTAAACTGAAAATTAAAAAAAATCTAATTCAAAATATTAATAAATACTATAATATATGAATAGTACTAAAATAACACTACTTGTAAGACATTATTGTGAAATATTAATATTAGACAGAAAAAGAAATTAAAATTAGAAACGTTGCCATGGCAGCCAACTGAAATAAGTTCAAGCTGAAGTACTAAAACTGAAATGAAACTGAATAAAGCTGTTTAGAAGTATTTAAAAAAATAATAATAAATATGTAATAATAAAAATGACAAAAGCACATAATAAAATTACTAAATTTATTCAAAATCGTATTAAATACTATAATCGAGTATGAATAATACTTCTAGTGTGTCATAAAGGGATACTGCCATATTCTGTAAGCTGTTCATATTACCTTTAGCATGAAACATATGCAACTCAAAATGAATTAATTTATTCATGATTTCACCTGTTCTGATTGTGATGAATGAAGTCTTCTCCCTGCTGATGGTCTGATTGGTCTGTGTGCAGATCTGGGACATGACGCAGGTGGTGGGCAGCAGTGTAGCGGCGGGATTCTCTCCTCGCTGATTGGCTGTTTCTGAAGGCACCGCCCACACTCCGCCAACAGAGATCATGGAAACGCTCACCTACCTGTCTTAACTCTCTCGTCCTTCAGCTGTGGAGTCTGTGCAAAACGGACACTTCAGCACGGTGTCTGTGAATATGTGTGTGGTTGGGATGCTCCTTGATTTTATGAATCAGTCGTTCAAGTCTCGTATGAGGTATGATGACCTGGATTTGAGTAAACATGAACTCAAGGTACTTCTGAAAACACAATATTTGTGCTCTTTCTGTGTGTGTGTGTGTGTTTGTGTGTGTATGTGGCGCTTTGTCACAGACTGAAGGTTTCTGGCATTTTGTATTTCCTCTATCCAGAAGTACCACTCGAACACAGGAAGTATTCCTTCATCACATCCTGTTTCTTCTTCAGCCATCTTTCTTGTTTATCCATTTTACTTTTTAGAATTTGAATGCTACTACTGGTCATAGTAACCAGCACTCATGTTACCATGGAAATTAGTGTTCCATAGTAACGATGGAACATTCCCGTACAAACTCTAAAATGTGACTGGAAGCCCAACAGTGAAGTGAAGATAGAGTTCAAACTAAGAGACGGACAGGTTCAGGTCAGATAGGTGAGGGACATTAAGTGTAGCATAAAATCCATGGAGCATAGTTAATACCGTAGTGTTCAATTGTAAAACACTATTTATAGCACTAATTATCGGTTCTCTGTGATTTAAGGACAAATTATAGTATGGAGGCTTGTTTCTGCCATGAGATTTTAAAAAAAGAAGTTGTTGCTTTTTTTTTATCTATTGTTTCTTTTTTTTTTCTTTTGTTTGTCTGTGTATTATTTTTTTTAATTATTGACCCAACATAAAAAATGGTAATTGTAACATTTTATCTCACAGTTCTGAATTTTTTTTCATGCAAATTCCAAGGTTTAAACATGTAATTGTTTAAAAAAAAAAAAAAAGTCAAAAAATTCTGAGTTTGCATTAATTCTAGCTTTTTTTCTGAATTCTAAATTTACATCTCATAATTCTGTTTCCCCCCCACTGAATACAAATGTTAATTGCGACTTTTTAATCTCACAATTATGTGTGTGTGTGTATATATATGTGTGTGTGTGTGTATAAATATAAGAAGAATTGCAAGAAAAAAGTCAGAGTTGTGAGAATTAAACTCAGAATTGTGCAAAAAAAAAAAAAAAAAAGTCAGAATTTGTGAGATAAAAAGTTGCAATTACCTTTTTTTATCCCATGGTTGAAACAAACTTTCATATTAGAGTGATATTTATCCCAACAATTGTCAGCATTTACAACATTTACTCATATCTTTCCAAAACTCAGATCACTTGCTTACTTCTGTGGAACAGAAAATTAGATGTTTACCAGAATGTAGATGCTGCTCTTTCCATACACTGGAAGTGAATGAGGACTGAGGCTCCAACAGAGCGTCCTAAAATTAGTCCATACAGCTTGTGTACTATATATCAACTCTTCTGAATCCATATAATAGCTTCTACAAACCAGAATTGACAAAAAATGAAGAATAAAAATAGTCTTTAAGACCTGTGTGTGATATTAATTGTGCTATATTCCAACAAATAGTTTCTTCTCATTAGCATAATCTTAACGTGCCAGTTTGCAATATGTTTTGATGATGTCAAACCTGACAAATAGACATTAGTCTGGGTAGTGCCGTATCTAATTTTCATTTTTGAGAAATGAAAATAAAGCCGTGGTTGTCCAGTGGAAGAAAGGTCTTTCCGAGAACAAAACTTTCTGAAGAAAAAACTCCATAAGCCAGTTTTTGAAAGTTGTGAAAATTACGATCTAAGAGTTTTATACAGTGCGTAAGTCTGTCCCTCACAGCCTTATTTCATTCAATATAGCACCTAAACTGACTAGGTCGGTATATGCAAATTGAAATTGACGCACTAATGTCACTTTGGCCAATGAGAAGAGAGAATTCTAACCTGTTTACAAACATTATAACTGACCAGCGCTGTTTGTTTTACTTCAGTTCTTTCTTTTCATCTTTCAGGACTTTCTCTCAGTCGTTCTCCCTCGTTCATTGTCTTTCAGAGTTCTCTGTTCCTTGCACTGAGTTGCACAGACTGTGTGTGTTCATGATCTGACATCTGTGCAAGTGTTTGCATTAAAAGGCTGGTTTGTGTCTGTGTTAAACGCTTGCTCGTTTCCATATACGTCCCATTCTGAGCTTTGTAAATAATTTACTTCCCATTCATGAGATTTTGCAGCTGATTTTCCTCATTTAATGTAAAAAATCAAACCGGGCATGAATGTAAGAAGAGCTGTTGAATGCAGTGATGTCACAGAAAGTAGGTTTTCTATGATGTCGTTGTTGTGTGACATCATTTTTGTGTCATTTAACTGGAAAGATACTGACTACAATTGTAATTTCTCATCAGGGAACTGAGGGAGTTCTGTTTTCTCTGTTTTTGTTCGTTCTTTTTCCTTCATTTACCTTAAAAACGTGCTGCGAGTCAAGGGTGAATCTCGCGAAATTTGACAAGAATATTGTGAGATTCATCCCAATTTTGTTGCGAGTTATTGCTCTTATGTGTCTTAACATCTGTTTTACTGAAACTGACACTTCAGGGAGGCCGATATCGAGGTTCAGTTTAACCTCCATGTAAAATCACACAAACTGTTCTCTTTATCTTCAGGCTTTAAAAAATTGTAAGGTTCAACACGCTTCTAATGATCAAACCCTAAAACTGTAAATAACTCTAAATGACTTGTTTTTCTATGTGCTTTTTTTCTAAAACTTACTTTACTTCAGTAGCTCAGTAATGAATTATTATTCTCTCTATGTATACAAAGTTGAGTTCAGACATCTGTATTTTTCATATAAAACTCTTCTGCCGCTAATATGAAAACTGATGACTGTAGTTTCAGTCAGATTGAACGAAATATTACAATAAAGATCTAAGCTGTATCTCATGTGAGAGATATAGTTCTTCTGGTCATTTAAATTGCATGCTGAAGTTGTTTTTTCTTTATTTTATTTTTTTTTACACTTATGGTGAATTCTAAGGGAAATGGTGATGGAAAATTGGAAGAAAACATTATATTGCAGTGCTTTTGCATTCGCTCACATATAAGTATTGCATGAGCTCGCAAAACTGATGATGGAAAACTGGTAAATATTATGAGATGGGAGGTAAAATGTGAGTTTTTGTGAGTGAATACAAAATTTCTTGGGGGAGTATAAGTTTTGCAAATGAATGCAAAAGCACACAATATAGTTTTACAGTAAGAATTAAAAGTTTTAGTAATTGCCATAAAAATATAACAATGCAAATCTTAATATATGTATATATTGTGTGTGTGTGTGTGTGTGTGTGTGTGTGTGTGTGTGTGTGTGTGTGTGTGTGTGTGTGTTTTTGCGCCACACACACACCAGTGCTATTTTAGGATGTTTGAGCTATTATTATAGTTTTATTACAATTTAGAAATTGTATTTATTTATTTATTTTGCTTTAAAGTTTTAATAATTTATTTCTGTGATTTTGCCTTTTTTTCTATATGTCTGTAGTTTTTATTTAATTTTCACTTAAAATTAAGTGAAAATTAGAAATGATTTCTTGGAAACATGGAATATGCTTTTTAAAATACTTTTTTTATTTTATTTCAGTTAATGTTTATTATATTTTCAAGTCACTATTTTTTCAAGTAAGATTTTTGTTAAATATAATAACCCTGATGTACACCAACACACCTTCAAAGACATTTATTAAAGTGACGAAGTACAGTCATAATTAATAATTAATAACCCAGTCTATATTTGTAGAAATGTTATCAAATGTTACTATCAGAACAAATACAGATTAAAAAAAAAAAAACTCCATATCACTTCCTCATTTTCTGGAACATCAGGTGACCCTATCAAATCAAAGAAACGTCCAATCACAGGCCTCCAAGAACAGGAAGTGTCCTTTTCACTCAGATTCCTGTGCTGCACCAGGTGATTGGCTGTGAGTGAGTGATTGACAGCTGGGGTGACTCCGGTCAGAACGGGTTCCCACCTGATTGACCTGATTCGCTGGAGTCACCGGCACAGTGAGAGTGAGGACGCACTGTGATTGGCTGAGATTGATCACATGGTGTCAGAACGAACTGTTGGAAAAGAGCGTTTCCTGCGTTTGATTTGACCAATGACAGGAGAGAACTGAAATGTACAAGGAAGAAGCAGGAAGTAGTCACTGAGGTAAAAGACTTAAACATATTTAAGCATTTATTGAGCATAACAGTCATTCACACCTTTCAGATTAATCTACAGCTAAAAGTCTGTTGTGAGACACTGTGAGTGAGCACATTCACACGGCTTTATGGGTGAGACTAATGTGTCTAAACTGTTCAAATATCTTGTGTATTAGTTAGTGTTCTCCATCTATTTGTGATGCCCTTTCTTTAGTGAGGCTGGAAGCTTTTGGCCAGATCCTCCATGACGCTCATGAATTTCTGATCTTCTAGCTGTGAACTGTGCGTCCAGGCCAAGGGAAGATGAGCCGACACCATCTGCCGATCTAATGCATGTAAAACACAAAGACAACAGGATGTTTAACACATGAAATCATCTGGAGTAATGATTCCTATTGCCTGAAGAATCAATAGAGAGCAGGTTGTTAATTGATGAAATATGCCTCTGTAGAAGCCATGTGTCTGATTTCCACTGCACTACCCATCATCCCCCAGCAAGACCACCAATCAGAGAGGTCACTGTTACCATGGAAATGACAATCAAGATCACAACAGTGAGTGTTTGCACTGGCCAAGTAACTTTTCATGTCTAGGTATCAGAAATCAGAACTGTACTGGTGCACAAATAGGGGTTTTGCAACAATTTATTTTTAAGTTAGTAGTTTAGTTTTGGTCTACCAGTTCTGAAAACATGGCTACATATGTGCATGAGATATTTATGTAAAATATATATAGATTATTATTATTTTGATATTAATTTGAGAAGAAAGAGAGCTTAAGGCAAGACACCACTGTTCTTTTTTCTTTTCTTTTTTCTACAGGAATTGGTTAATTTTGAGATTTTGCCTTGAATGAGTTTTCTCTTAGACTAGTAGGGGAGAAACATAAAAAAAAACTAATTTAAGTGTATTTTATTAATTTGCATCTGTAGAGCTCACCTACAATGCATATCTTTAAAGGCTATTTCCTAAAAAAAAAAATTATTTACTTCGATAGTATTTGCATACGCCAAAATATATATACTGAAGGTTTTTACAGAGGGTTTTGTTCATATAAATCATATAATTCACCTGATAACAATTTATGCCTAAAATATGATTTTTATTTTACTGCTGTTAACAGTATTTTCTAAATTAATGAGAGCTTAAGATAAATTCAAAATCCTCTGTAAAAAGCAAAAAAAAAAAAAAAAAAACTTGCTTTATTCGATGTTCATATTTCTATTCTTGAAATATATGCAAATTAGTGCATATTTAATTATCTGATTTCTCATTAGCATATTTTAATTTAAGAAAACATGAACTGTGATCCATCAGCTTGGTAAAAGTATGGTAATATCTTATTCACCAGTAGTCTAGCCTTAAAGTCAGAGTAGTGACTGTTTGGTCTGTTTGTTTTTCCTGGCCCTAGAAGGTCATAAGGTCGCTGTGAGTTCACTCCAGCCGTGTCTGGTACAGAAGCTCCCTTTCTCGATCTTTCTCGCTCTTTCCTTCTCCTTTCATCCTCCTCTTGCTATGCTCCGTTCCTCTCTTTCATCACTCATTGTATTCTCCTCATCTTCTCTCTACTGCTCATGCTTTTCATCAGCATCTTTCACCCATGGTACAGGAACACCAACTCACAATTGATTCATTTAGACTTTTGCATGTTGCTATGCTAATTCAGAAACTATGGACGCTTATTTCTGTCATAAACGAAAAATATTTTAAAAAGGTAATTGCAAATTTATATCTCACAATTCAGACTTTACATGTTATTATCTTGCATTTGCAAGTTATATTTTCATAATTGCAAGTTTACATTTTGCAAATCTGACTTTTTTTTTTTTTTTTTAGAAGTCTGAGTTTACATATTTTTTAAGAATTCTGTTTTTACATCTCTCAGTTCTTACTTTTTTTGCCTCAGAATTATGTGGACATTTTGTAATTCTGACTTTTTAATCAGACTTTTTCTGATATTTTTTATTTTTTTTTGGAATTCAAATTTTCTGTCTCACAATTCTGGCTTTTTTCTCAGAATTCAAAATTACACAATTCTGAATTTTCAGCTCAAGGGGTTGGGTCAGGAGTCTGAATTTTTTTTTTGGGGGGGGGTAGGATTTACTGAGAAAAAAGGTAAAACTGCAAGATGTAAATTCAGAATATCAGTTTAGAAATTGCAATTCCAAGAAGAAAAACAGTCTGAATTTAGATAGGTCGCAATTACATTTATATTTTTCTTCCATAGCGAAAATAAGCTTCCATAGCATACTTTAAGATACATAACATGCACAAATATTGTGTAAAATAATAATTTCTAATTACACAGATGTTTCATTCATAATTTTCAGTACTAAAAGTATATTTATATCAGAATCTTTCCAAGCAATCTTGGATTAATTGTTTCACCCAAATTATTGCAATGCATTCTGAGATTGCTGTCTTTAAGAAAGGTGCAATGCTGCCTTAATATTTAACAAAAAAGTGAACAATTTAATACCTAAAACAAATATTCAAATGTTGCTTAATCTAATATTAAAAATGCAATATTTGTGCATCATGTACTTTTATGCAAATTAGAGTAGTACTTTAGCAACATGTTAATGCAGCTCTGTTGTGGCTCCCATGTGCTTCAACATTTTTGTGGTACATGCAGTTGCTTTCTGTCACTGATGAGATTTCATTTGCCGCCTATGTGGACAGCAAGGCGGCTCACTAGGTTTTGGAGCACAGCCAGTGTGTGTGCGCTTGTGTGGGTGTGTGTTTGCTCACCCTGAAAAAACCGCCCACTGGGATTCTTGACAGCCGCCTCGGACACAGCGAGCCACACGACCGTATCGGCCCCTTGCTCGGGTGTCCGCAAACGCTCCTTCATAGAGCTGTGGAAATCAGGCATTGCATTCGCAATGGCTAAAAAATGAGATTCAAGAATCAATCCATCAAGATCAGACACATGCAAATCAGTCTGAATAAATGTTAATGAAATATTTGCATTTATGCATTTAACAGACACTTTTATCCAATGCTTTCAATGTATATGTAACATTGTTGATTTGTCAAATAACATTTCCAGTGTCAAACTTGTAGGTAAATATGTCTGACGGAAACTGCATGTTTTAGGTGATGTATTTCTTTGTTTTTACAGTTTACCATGTAGCTTTTTGAAAATGCATCTATGCTCGGTTTAAATTTATGTTATAAAAACTGTGCATTTGCAGTTACTCGGCGTGTCGACCCATCCGGGGTGCATCACAGAGAAGTGGATGTTGGGGTGAGCTTTAGCAAACTGCTCCGTCATCACCACCTGCTGCCTCTGAAACACAAAGAAAGAAGTACATACAAGTTATTTCTAAAAGCACAAGAATCACTAACGTTATATACAGCAACTGAAGTCAGTCAAACAGTAAAGTCCTGTATATTTTACACTACTGTTCAAAAGTTTGGGATCAGTAGGATTTTTTGGGGACAGAAATTAGTACTTTTATTCAGCAAGGATACATTAATTTTTTCAAAAGTGACAGTAAAGACATTTCTAATTCAATTAAATTCTGTTCTTTTCATTAAGGAATCTTGACAAAAATGTATCACTGTTTCCATAAAAATATGAAGCAGCACAACTGTTTTCAACATTGATAATAATCAGAAATGTTTCTTGAGCAGCAAATCATATTAGAATGATTTCTGAAGATCATGTAACACTGAAGACTGGAGTAATGATGGTGAAAATTCAGCTGCGCATCACAGAAATAAATGATATTTTAACATATATTCACATATAGAACAGCTATTTTAGTTCAGAAATATATTTCACAATTTTTCAGTTTTTACTGAAATTGTAACCAAATAAATGCAGCCTTGAAGAGACTTTGATCGTAAGGCTGGATCATCCTAAAAATGTTCAAACTGTAGTTACAATTCACTGAACTGTAATCTAACAATGAACTCCATAACATAAATGATTAAACTAGCATATGGCATCATAAATAGTTTTTCTGTACAGTAGGTGGACACAAGCTCTCTATGTGTGTGTATATATACCTTGTTCTGTGCGTACACCATAGTGCCGTCATATCTGCCCCTCTGAGACTGCAGGTTTCCTGTCCGCAGTTTCTGCACCAGCATCCCACCGGATGATACTGTGATCTGAAAGAGAGGAGAGAGATGGTGACCATCTGACCTCCGTCTGTCGCTCTCAGTCTCTGGTTTACTCACCACTCTGGGCTCAGGACTCTTCTCCAGCAGAGGAATGAGGCTCTTGATGAGGATGTACACGGCTGAGGAACACAACAGAGACATCAGGTCAAAACAGTCTGCTAAGGCATCTAGCCCTGAGGAGCTGGTTTTGTTTGTTTGTTTGTTTGCTTGCTTACCCAGAGAGTTGCTAGCAAAGCTTTTCTCCAAACCCTCATCATTCTCCTCCCTCTTAGTCATCATACAGCCGGCGTTATTGATCTGTCACAGTCAATCCAATCAAACAACCAAATGATCATTCCTTCAGCTGGCTGCTAATGCCATTCAAAAGTATTAAAGTTACACTAACATTCACGTCTGGGGTCAGTAAGATTATTCATGTTTTTAAAAAAAAATAATAATAATTATCTCATGCTCACCAAGGAAATAAAAATAGAAATAAATCTTTTATAACAATACAAATGTATTTACTGTCATCTTTGAGCAATATTATGTTCTTGCTGAATCAATTTCGAATGAAATATAATATAATATATCTTTCTAATATAATATATCTTTCTGACCCCAAACATTTGAACAACAGTGTATACACAATAAAGCCTTACCAGGACGTTGAGAGTTTTGTACTTTTTCTTAAAAGACTCTGCAAACTCCCACACCTTCTTGGTCTCAGTAAGATCCAAAATATGCACATAGATCTCCTGCACCAGACACAGAGGCCAAAGGTCATGTATTTTACTAGACCATCTTGCATTAGAAACAGATGTTTCCAGACAGCGTGTATAAATAAACGGGTCATTTCAATGATTCAGTGGAGTTTTGCACAAATGGAAACTTGCAAACTACTACATTATTCTTCATTAAGCAGCTGTTTTCTCATTTTTACTGCAGGTTCAGTGGTGGAAGACATCTTTGTTACCACCAGCAGCTCCTTTAACTACTAAACTGCAGGCCAACAATCCCAGTCACTCCAATATTAACTCATACTTTGTTTCCAGACTCCTTGACGATCTCTGCTCTGGCTTCTTCTGCTTTGTCCTTGTTCCTGCAGACCATGTGGATGGTACCAGCGAAGAAGAGGGACAACAGAGGTTACACTGTGACCCAAAAGTGTTTGGAGACTTCAGAAAGCGTAGAAATGTTGGAATGTCATTGCTTTAGATAAATGCATAGATGCAGACAAATAAAATTAGATAAAATGCATACATTTAGATAAATGCAGAGCACAAGTAAACAACGGTCTAGCATCATCATCACCAACCACTGCTGATTTCATCAACGCGCACCTTTCTTGGCGATGGCCATGGCAGTGGCTTTCCCGATCCCGCTGTTAGCTCCAGTGATCATGAAGGATCGGCCTGCCACTGACGTCTCCAGGTCCTTCTCAACAAAGTTTTTAGACTCTGACAGATATGCCCCCCTGAGACACACACATTTAATTAGTCTCGAGATGTCACAGGGTTACCTTTGCACACACTTCTCAAAAAACTGCTAGATAGTTCAGTTAACTAATGAGTTCACTTTTTGCATGCTTTGAACTCTGACATCAAACTATTTTAAGATGAAGGATGTGGCAATGGAAGAACCCAGCTAACAAAAATATGTTCTAAAAAACTTTTTGCTAATATTCCAATTAATTTATGAAAATATTATTTCTGAATGTTCTCTAAACATTCAAAACATCAACTTTAAATGTTTTAAAAAAGGTTTTTTTTTTTATTTCTTAGCAATGTGAACATTAAAGAAACATTCCATTTGGTCATTTTACAAATATTACTTGAATGCTACTTCTGAATGTTCTCTGAACCAAGTAGCAACACTTAAAAAAAAAGTTAGATGTGCATTCAACTAAAAAGTTTTATTTTTTTATTTTTTTTTAAAAACCGGTCCATAAAAGATGTTCAGTTAATGTTTTTGTGCTAATACTTTGAGAACATTAATAAAGAAAACATGGAAATGTTTCCAGATGTTCTGAGAATATTCAAACGTAATAAGTGACGTCATTTTAAGAAAGGTTCGATTAATGATTTTCTGAATTTCTGAGAGCATTTCCTGTTAGCTGGGAATGTGTTTCAGTGTTGATTTTTGTATGATACAAGGTTCTGTATTTGTTCGCCACTTAACGTCCTGAAGCAAAACCACTCAAGATGCCCTGTCCTAATGTGCCACTTTGCGTCATCGCTTAGCTAATGAGAGCCGACTGTCAGTGCGTCCTCTGATAGCACCGCTCCTGGTATCGGCGGCGCTCGTGCCCTTGACCCGATCTCAAAGACTGGCTTTGTCCACGCGTGCCAGGCCAGGCGGAGGGATGCGAGGAGGTGCCGGGGGAATCCAGCTTTTCTCGGTAAATGCATGCACTGTTAAGGGTGATGTGTGTTGTATGATGGGACGTGAGAGGTCGAGCCGGGTGACAGTGTATTAGTAGGAAAAAACAGATGCAGATAAACAACAGACGATTTGAGTGTTTTTCTGACTTCCAAGAATTTATAAGAATGTATATGAAATTAAATTTCTTGGAAAACAGACGATTTGAGTGTTTTTCTGACTCCCAAGAATTTATAAGAATGTATTTTAAATTTTTTTTATTTGTTAACTAAACCTTTGACCCTTACCATAATTTGTTTTCATTGTGTTTATGATGCGCAACACTTTTGTAATGCATATTTTTGAAGAAAAACTAATGATTATGCTCCTGTTTTTAAGTAAAAAAAAAAAAAAAAAAATATATATATATATATATATATATATATATATATATATATATATATATATATATATATATATATACATATATAATAATTTAATAATTCTTTAATCATATCAGGGTTAGTTACTGCATTTTAATATTTCTACATGGGATTAAAAATCCAAGTAGGCCTGCAGAGAAATGCTGGACATTTTGAATATTTTGATAAATTAAAATTTAAGGTCAGAACCATTTGTTACTTGTTTTTCAGCCCCCATCACACATAATCTTTAATCAAACTCTTATAAATGAGGACTAATAAATGTATGATTAATACTTTAAATGTACAAAAATATGCTTTAAAAATGTATAAAATAAGAGAGAAACAGATGTAGTAGAATAACTGAAATCTGACCCATGCAATATTTAACATTATAATTATTTATGTTTAATATTACGTTAAATAGGCTGTAACATGATCCTTTATGCAACATATATTATATTATTCTATATTTGAATGTGCATTATTAAGGCATTATGTTTGTTAATGCTGTAATAAGGTGTTGTGATATTTCTGAAGCAGTGCAGCTCTTACTTGGTGAATTCGGTGAGTCCTTTGAGGAACCATGCTGAGTTCCGGTACAGAGACATCCTCACACCCGCGCTGTCGCTCAGGTCGCCCGCTGTGCTCGCGGATGCTCGCAGGTGCTTTTAACCGGCACCGGGGTCACATGAGTGCGCGTAGATCCACGCCACTCACCGATGGCCAACACTGTCTGCCCTCTGCCGGTAATAATAGACAAAACACGCCCCAGACTGCCAGACCTCTGATGTTTCAAAGCAGTTAGTTTGTGTGTCTGCTTTAGCTGACAGTTTGATAATAGTTAAGAATATATACGATCGTCTAGCCTATTTAATGCAGTATGCAATATAAATAATAATAATAATAGTACAACAATGTATGCTATAGGCCTATTATTAATAGTAATTACATATTATGGCCTTTTGCGTAATCAGATTCAGTATGGCGTATTTTCAGGCTTTTGCGCATGCGTTTAAATCTTGCGCGTTATTAAACTACTAGACTGTTACAGTCTACATAAAAAAAGACAATTTAAGCTAATTTACCATCAAAATATAGGCTTTATTATTTAATAACAACGGTTATATAGCCCCACCTATTGCCCGATCTCCATCAAATTTTGCATGTAGTTCGGGTCCGGGTAGTTTGCTTAAATTGGTTGTTTAATAATCTCAAATAATTTAAAGCGATTTGATTAACAGCTGGTTCTTGAGACAAAGTTGTTCAAAATGAGGAGATCTGACGTTTGATAAATCACTAGTTATACGTAAAACGCACATGGCATTTTATGCTTGTTCAAATGTTAGTATAATAAATTATTAAACGGCAGAATAAAAATCACAGGATGCATTTAACATGTGGGTAATAAAACAAATTCCTATATAAAACATTTTTAGTGTTTAATATGTTGATTATGAATATCTTTATATTGTTTTTGTATGGTTTGGTCACAAGGGATTGAGTCATAACGAATTATTAATTATGAAATTTATGAATTGTGAATTTATTGCAGCGGAAAGAATGTTCTCGCTACACCTGACCAGGTAAAGGTGTGAGGCAGATACTGACTCGCGCGGATCTCGGCCCCGCCCCCCGCTATCCGTGCGCGCCTGTGATTGGTCCACACCTGCGCGCGAGCAGAAACACAGCAACACCGGGGCGAGGTGAGACTGTCCCGGCTGAGCTCTGGACATGACCCCGCGCGGCGCTCCACGCAGAGGCTCGTTTAGGATCTGAGGGAGTCTGGAGTCTCAGGATGGTGAGCTGAGCTCGCGAGCGTGACACTGCTGCTCGTCATGCACTGTCTTCTTGTTAATGTTGCTGCCGTTTTCTCGCGTTAACATCACCAACAGGTCAAAACTATGAAGATACGAATCCGAGTGTCAGAGGGAGGTCAGATAGAGCTTTGTTTTTTGTGTCTTCTCTTCTGTAGAGCTGTTTGTCTGGGATCTGTCCTTATATTTGACCCTTTGTTGAGTTTTATTGCACACACACACACACACACACACACACACACACACACACACACACACACACACACACACACACACACTGTTCTTTTGCTGATAAGAGGGACATTTGTATTTCCTCTTGTGTCAGAAGACAAAGGTGCGTTTGTTGCTTTCATCTCTTTTCTTGGTTAAAAACATACATTTGCATTTTCATGTTCACATTTCCAGTATAAATGCATGACTGTGTCAATGTAAACTATACTTCGTTTTAGGACGTTATTACATGTAAAATGATTCATATAATAATTTTATAGTCTAAACCAGCACAGGCTTTTATTAGTTGTTAGTAGTTGTAGTGCAGTAATAGTTTTCACTGTATGCACTGGCAGATGTATTCAAGGTAAACATTTCAGAAAAACATGAGTTTCCTCAGAATTTAACTCATGACCTTGACATGCTCAAGCTTTTTTACCTGCCTTTTTTTATATTAGAATCGAGATTTAAGGTTATAAAAATGTATAAGAATATTATTTATTATGTTTATTATTATTATTTTTAAATTATAATTGGTGACTATTTTAGTCCCCCCCCCTCTTTTTTGTTGTTCATTCCAAATGGTCCTGAAGTAAAATGATTGCTTTTAAATTAAGCAATTAGAATTATGTTCATGTCACACTGCAGTATGTGTGTGTTAGAGTTATTTAATATTGATAATTTGTTGTTAAATTAATTGTAAAATATTGTTAAATTACTGCAATTATTATCAAATTAAGTATTAAGTATTTTTTTTAAATGTTCTTACTCTTGAGTTTGGTAATTGATGCTGATATAGTGTCAAATTATATATATATGCTTTGTTATTTAACAGCAATTATTTGACAAAGGAATGACAATGTAAATATTTCATGTAGTATATTTCATATTAACAAAATTGCTTTATTTAATAGCAGTAAAGCTCTATGGCATGTCCTCATTTAACTAGGTAAGCATGTGTGTGTGTGTGTGTGTGTGTGTTTGTGTTTGGTGGCAACAGTGATGCAGGCTCTTGGCAACAGGCCTAAAATATCAAACACAGATTCCCACTGGGGTCTCGTGAGTAGTCTTATGTTCATCACGGTCTCTTTGTGGTTTTAGTGTATCTGTAAGATACTGACTGTGTGCTGCTGGAAACGTATGTGTGTGTGTGTGTGTGTGTGTGAGAGAGAGCACACAGTTTCCCCATATTATTACTCCTAGTTATACTTTAACTGCGATAGTCTTGCGTTGTTTGACATTCCGACCATGACAAAGCATGTGGTATTTTACCTGTGTGTGTTTTGTGTTGTATTCAGGTCAATACTTCACATAATTTATCACATTCCCAAAAGCAGCTTAATGAAGCTTTCAGACATTTTCAGGACATTTGTGTCTCTGCCGTAGATGCGTTTCTTGCTGCTGTTCAGTCGTCAGGGGAAACTCCGGCTGCAGAAATGGTTCACGGCTCTCAGCGATCGCGACAAGAAGAAGATCATAAGAGACGTCATGCAAATGGTGCTGGTGCGACCGCCAAAGTCCTGCAACTTCCTGCAGTGGAGGGATCTTAAGATCGTCTACAGGAGGTCAGAGGTCACCTTCTTATCGCATGTGCTTTTGTCTGCATTAGAATGCTTTCTGTAACTTTCCGACTCTGTCGCTCTCTCCCATAGAATAATTTAACTCGACCTTTGACGCAAGTTAATGATCAGCCATTAAGCCCTAAAGCATTATGGTGCATTTACAGTCTCTCTGCATGCACCTTTTTAGATCTTTGCACATTAAAGTATCCTAATTTGGCATAGTCAGAAGATACGAAAACTACTAGAACATTTGCATGTTGAACTTTGACCTGCAGAGCAATTGTATTTGAACCTGATGCATCTTGTGGCATTTCTGTTCATCTGTTGTCCTAGATTAAGGGGACTTTGCATTGTAGCAGTACACACTGAAAAATAATGGCTGGCTGCAAAAGGGCTTGATAGTCCTTTAAGTTCATATGATTCATTTTCTTAAAAAAGTTCCTTAGAAAGCTCTGCTCAACTAAATATGGTTCCTTATTTGAAGACGAAAAGCTTCGGAAAAGAACCAGTGAAAAATGTATATACTGAAAAAAAGAGTATACTGATCCTGGATCAGCCTGTGGTTGTGTGTTGTATATAAAAACATTTAGTCACTCAGAGCAGCTTGAAACCCAGTGACACTGACCTCTGACCTCTGTCCTGCAGGTATGCTAGTCTGTATTTCTGTTGTGGTTTGGAGCAAGGGGACAATGAGCTGATCACACTGGAGCTTCTGCACAGATACGTCGAGCTGCTGGATCAGTACTTTGGCAATGTAAGGTTAAAAATCTAATCTGTAGTTTATTTAGAGTTTTTAAATAAATTCATACATTTAATCAGCAAGGATGCATTAAATTGATCAAAAGTGACAGTAAAGACATTTAGAATATATTTATATTTAATATATTATTATTTAATATATATAATACATTTATTTCAAATAAATACTGTGCTGTTCTATTCACCATATTATCCTGAAAAATATAATATTTCACAGTTTACACAAAAATATGAAGTAGCACATCTGTTTTAACATTGATAGTAATAAGAAATGCTTCTTAAGCAGCAAATCAGCATATTAGAATGATTTCTGAAGGATTATGTGATGCTGAAGACTGGAGTAATGATGCTGAAAATTCAGCTTTGCATCACAAAAATAAATTGCATTTTAAAATATATTCAAATAGAAAACACTTATTTTAAATTTTAATAATATCTTACAATTTGCTGTTTTTATCGTATTTTTAGTCAAATAAATGAAGCCTTATTGAGCAAAAGAGACTTCTTTTACAATTTTAACCATTCCACCCCTAATATATATATATATATATATATATATATATATATATATATATATATATATATATATATATATATATATATAAACATATGTGGCATATATAGAGTAATATTACTCATCCTCTTGGTAAGACTTTGATGTAATCAAGAGCATGTTAATGTGTTTTCTGAATGGTGTGAGTCATGTTTATATGTTTTTGGCATCTAGATCTGTTTGCATGTGTTGCAGGTGTGTGAATTAGACATTATTTTTAACTTTGAGAAGGCATACTTTATCCTGGATGAGTTTATTATTGGTGGAGAGGTGCAGGAGACATCCAAAGCATCTGTGGCCAAATCAATGGAGGAGGCAGATTCTCTTCAGGAGGTGAAACACACACACACACACACATGCAAGCTTGCTGAGGTGGTGATTCATCATTTTCTCACAGATGTGTGTGTACTATATGTACACAACCTGATCCTGTCTGCTTGACTGTTTGATTTTCAAATAAATTATTACAGAGGCATTCATGAATGTTATAACCTCATGAATATATGTATTTAATTCTTACACTGGTCAAATATAACTCAGAGACATTGTGTTTTGTCCTCATCTTTTGACAGACGATGGAGGAGTATTTAAACAAACCCACATACTGAAGGAACATGTTCAGATCATCACAGCCATCACCTCACTCCCCAAAGACACAACAACAAGAACTTCATATGCTGAATGTATTTAATTGAGCTTCCATACAAAGTCACAACACTGAAATGGCAACACTTTGTATTAGTAAGCATTTCTAACTACTTTTGAGATAGTAAGAATACTATTATTAAGTTATAGGAGTTTAATATGTAGCACATTTGGTTTTAGACAATCAACGAGAGATACACTTATGTACACTAATGGAGTCAGTATATATATTTTTTAAATAAACATATACTTTCATTAATCAAGGATGCATTAAATTGATGAAACGTGACAGTAAAGACATTCATAATTTTAAAAATATTTCAAATAAATGCAGTTCTTGATTTCTGAAGTGTCATGTTACACTGAAGACTGGAGTAATGATGCTGAAAATTCAGAAATAAATTACTTTTTAAAATATGTTCAAATAGAAAAGTTATTTTAAATTGTAATAATATTTCACAATATTATGGTTTTATGATGTTTTTGAAGAAACGTCTTTTAAAAACCAAAGTTTTAAATCTTAACAAACTTTTGAACGGTAGTGTACATGTGGGATATTTGAATACACTCTGAAATTAGCATTCTGGTTTCTGTTGATTGTGCTGTAAATTTTATTTTGATGTTATTTTTTATTTTGTGCTGACAATCAGTCAGTTATTGACCCAAATCTGGAATGTTTTTATTATTATTATTATTATTATTAAATAATAAAATGCATTTTAATAACAGTTGAGACTTTTTTGAGAATTAATGAATTGTAGCAGCACGAATGCAGCTTATTCTATACATGCATTTAAATATATAACCAAATGTCTATGCCTCAAATGTAAATGCATTTCGGGGTTGTTATGACCCTGGTCGCACATTAAACAGAAACCAATCACCAAAAACCAAACAAAAAGATTGTATGTCATGACAAGGTTGCAGAGGTTGCAGAGAAGCATTGCACAGAGGACCATGGTGTGAACAAATGCTTTATTTACCTCTGCTACATCACACATGACCTCATCACACGCACAAGATACTGACTGACTAAAAACAGAACTATCGTCGTTAAGAGGGAGAAAATCTGTGTGTGTTCATGTATTGAAGAGGTAAAGCCGGCTACTTGTTACATTGTTCTATTCACTATCTAAAAAACAAATTCATTGGGTTTACTAAAATACTCTTTTTTTCGCTATACAGAACAAGAAATGAGAAAAGCTGGAGCACTACATTGACTAAACTCAATTAGGGGATATATTTGTTTCAAAATATTTTATTATATGACAAACTTCAAACAATGAATATAATCGTTATCTACACATCTACATTTCAGGAACTGTTTTCCCCTCAGAGTCTGTTTCGTCGGCATCAACGCTCTCTGGATCCAGAAACTGCAGGATTTGCAGCATCGTGTTGTTGTCCAATCCCGCCGCTGCATTCTCGTGATTCGCGGGTCTTTTTTCTGGCGCGCTTTTGTCGAAGTAGTCGGCACGTTCGTACACGGGCTGATCCTCGTCACTTAAGGGCGTCAGACGTGCACGTCTCTGTCCATGTGCGAACATTTCCGGCGCCAGGTAATTAGCAAGTTCATCTTCCTCGCCAGCAGTGTCGTCATAATCATCCCTGCTGGTTTCCCTCTCATAATAACTTGACGTTTTCACTTGCGCTGGTCGGTTGTTTTGTTGCACCGCGTTTACCAGCTCAAGTATGTTCATGATGTCCTCGGCGACACTGTTACCCTCCGATGCCTCGAGCGGCCGTCGGTGAGGTGATGCATTGAAGGTCTTGTGAGCAATTGCGTATGGTGTACGTGACTTTGTTGGGATTCTGAATAAATCCTTCTGCTTCTCGTTCTGGAGAAGCTCAAGAACTTCCTCCGGTGGGATTTGTAGCATCTGGGAGATTTTGATGATCTGGGACAAAGTCTCCGGGAGTGTGCTGTGCACGGGCTTAATGTCCCTCTCCTCCTTGTCGTCCTCCTCTTCGTCTTCGTCTTCATCCGCATCTTTTTTCTCCACCTCTCGGTCGCTTTCTTGCTCGCTCTTGCTGGACTCTTGTCTTTTCTGCTGCTCCTGCTCTTTCTTTTCTAGGATTTTCAGAAGATAGTAGTCCACAAGCTTTGCAATGTCCTCAGGCTCCTCCTCTTTTCCTGTCTGGAACCAGTCGGGTTGATTGGATCTCTTGACATCATCGTCTTCTTCATCCTCCTCTTGCTCATCATCCTCAAGGTTGCGATTAAACCCATGCCTTCATCGTCTTCTTTCTCTCTTTTCCCTTTTCTTCTTCCCATGCCTCTCTCTTTTTTGTTCCTCCAAAGGTGCCCATTCATCAGTTCCCATGATGTCCTCCAAGACCATCTTCCTCTGCCTGTACAAGTCATTATCATTATCGTCATCGTCTTCACCATCCTCCCGTTTGCTGTTGGGCTTAGATGCGGAGATTCCACTCAGTTCCTCAAACACAGATTGAAGGGTCGCCAGCTTCTGGGGTGTGTACTGTTCTTCTGCGTTCTCGTTGGTCCGTTTGAGAGGCTGCTCCTGATCCTCCTCCTTCTCAAACATGACTGGGAACTTTCGGTGCCACCTCTGGCTGTCTGGATTGGTCCATGAGGTCCTTCCGTAATTCTCGGACGAAGTTTCCGTTTCTAGTTGTTGTTTTGGTCTTGGGAAGGGGTGGACAGCGTATCGAGTTTGAGATGGTGCGATGACCTTCTGGGAGTTTTTTTGGGGCACCATGTGTTCCTCGGTCTGTTGTAGTGTGGTAAGAACCGCTTGCAGCAACTCTTGAGTTTTATCTTTCTCGTTTTCCTCACTTTCTTCCATGCCTCTATCCATCCGAGCAGGAGCCGCCAGTTGCAGCATGGAGCGAACGCTCTCCATCTCGTCTGAAGTGTCTTGCTGGTGCTCGTCGTCAAGAGGATCAGGTGGGGTTCTCTGGCTGAGGCTTTGGATGTAACGTAGAGCTCTGAGCATCTCTGCACTCGGAGGAGGACGGATCTGGGACGCAGGTCCGTAAGAGACAGGTTCACTTCCGGTCAGGCGATGCTCTCTTAGCGTGGCCCCTTGAACTCCACAAATGAGAGAAAGGAAAAGGGGCAGAAGAAGTAGCGAGGGGAGGACGAACACCCCTGTTGCGCAGCATCTAGATGATGACAGCATGTTTTACCTGAGAGAGGGAGGGAGGGAGGGAGGGAGGGAGGGAGAGAGGATAGATGGTGATTCAGACAGTTTTTCATGAAAATTAAGTATAAAAGCTTTCACTGGGGTGGTGCTCTTTTAAAATAGGTCCTAATATGGAGATTTTTGGTACTAATATGTACCTTTTAGGGGTAAATAAGGTACAACCCCAATGACAGCTTTTGTACATTTTTGCAACACATGCACATACACAAATATGTTTGTGCTTAATACAATTTCATGTATATTGATTATTCTGTAAAAAAATAATAAAGGTATGAAAGCTTTCATTGGGGTGGTATCCTTTCAAACTTAGTACTACATGTAAGTACCTTTAAGGTACTAATGTGCACCATTTAATGTAAATTTAGTACCACTTCCAGTTACAAAGGTGATAGCTTTCTTACATTTTGCAACACATGCACACACACAGATGTGTTTGCATTACCAATTTCATGCATATTCATTGTTCTGTCATCAGTTTGTCAACTTCATCTTATTCAAAACCTGTACAATTGTTTCAGTGTTTTTGTCCATACAATGAAAGTCAATGTGGTCCAGTGTTGTTTGGACGCCATTGACTTTAAATGTAGCCTATAGGCAAAAATACCTTGTTCAAAATACCTTCTTTTGTGTTCCACTGAAGAAAGAAAGCCATGCATGTTTGGAATTACACGAGGGTGATTAAATATTGGCATAACTATTCCTTTAACTTCTTACAAAGACCTACCATTGATTACTTTGCAGTCTTGTTTACAATGCTTAATTGACCATCGAGGGTCTCGCTCTGCTTTCTCTCTCTCTTTCTGACATCTGTTGAGAGCCTGTTGATGAGTGTTTGCGGAGCACTCAGAGAGCCTGCGCTGAAAATCTCATTAGTTTCTAAATTGCTGCCGCGGCTAAATGAGTCATACCCCGTTGCTATGGGAGACCGCGCGAGGATCCGCACTGCTGTTGAACCGCAAAGTGCCGTCAAACGGAGAGGAGGAGAAAGCCCCGGAGCACGACATCCTGCTCACTTCAATCTGTTAGCTGTTTATACGTATTTTTAAGTGGAAATGTAGTAGAAAGAACTTTAACTTGGACATTTTCCGTCAGGTTTAAACCAAGTTTGTTTTCAAATGTGCGCAGCGTTCTGAATTAACGATTTGTAGAGTTTAAAATAAACACAAATGAGCTTTAAAATAACAATTGTGCGCGAAACTGAGAATTTTTCATATAATAAGCGGTCGAACTTTTATTAATCCTTTTTGCAACTTTTAAAACGCGTGCTTTTTTTGTTTCATCTACTTGTTTCAATACATAAAGCGCTCCATACGCGTTTCTAAAGAGATAAACCACATATAAGTGATGCATTTCGTCTTAAATAGCGCACAAATGAGTGTTTAAATACAAAAACCTTCTTACCTTTGCCTTCGGTCTGTTTTAAAGGGGAGTCGTGAGTGCGTTGCACATCGCTCTCGCGCACTCGGTGTGTTTATGGCTGAGCAGCACCGTGAGCACGAGCGCGGAGTCTCTCTCTCGTCAGCACCACGGACAGCTCCGCCTGTTATAAGAGACGCCACCTGATTCGTGCGTCACTGAAACAACATACGCAAAACCGGCCACACACACACATGTCCGGCCACACACACACAAAAAAATGTCTGGCAAAAAAACACACACACTCCAGGCAATTCAATGTTATTTATTTGGCATACAAACTCAAAATGGTTTTATGCATGCATAACCTTGAATTCGTCTTATTATTCAGTTTTTCACATCAAGAAGGGTGATCCAAAAAAGGAGAGAACCTCAAATGATTGTAAAGCGCTTTGGGTGTACAGCAATACACAATAAAGCGCTATATAAATGCATCATTCATTCATTCATTCATTCAAAAAATCACTAAGTGCAATTAACTCTTCACTACTAACTTTGGCTTCACTTTCATTTCAATTTAAAACCAGCAATTACATTTTAGTTAAAGTTTAGTGAGTTGGAATTTTGTAGTATATTTTGGTGGTTACCATGGTAACTTTATGTAAAGAAGCACAAGAGCACCTCTGATTAGAGGTTTCAGTGCCAAAAGGCCCTTGGTGAAGAAGAAACCCACTCATTATGACCTTCTCTTATCATGTAAAGTGGAAGCTCTCGAGTCTGATTGTGATATTATGATAATAGTCGATCACTGAAGAGCGATGGTACTTTACTTTTGATCCGCGGGCCCAGAATGCTCTTGGGAGATCTCGTTAGCTCGTCTTTTATTTGATGATGCAGCTGCTGTTGTGCCAAAAAAGCTATTTAATCCTTAATAAGCATATTGAACATGAGGTATGGGAAGCTGAAAGCATCTCTCTCCCGTGCACACTCTTATGGCTGGCTGAGGTTCTGGTCATGTTGATTTGACTTCATCTGTAAAGCGTCTGGCGAGCGATGAGTCACAGCGGAGAGGCGTGTGAGACAGGGACTGACGGAGAGGAAGACAGGAGTGTTTTGATGGGAAGTGACATGTGTGTGTCTGGGACGGGGTTTGCCGCTGTGGGCTCTGGTTTTGTGAAGTGAGTGTGTGTTTGGCAGTGTGTCAGGAGCTGGCAGGAGGGAGATCTCGTTCATTCAGAAATCCTCTGCTCTGCTGCTGTGGGTGGCCCACTCATTCACAGTCTCTTTCAGAACAACACACACTCACACACACACAGTTCAGCTGGATGATGCTGATTGGTCCACAGCTACAGTCAGGCATTTATTCTCTTCTCATCTTTTTCGTCACATCAAGTCTCGCCTATCCTGACTTGGCTCTTTTCTCTTTCTCTTCATTTCTACTCTATTCTAATCTCTTCACTTCCCCTCTTGTCTCTCTATTTGATTTCTCCTTTTTTGTTCTCATATCATATCATCTCTTCTCTTCCATTGTTTTCTTGTTTTTCTTCTCTTCTCCTCTTCTGTCATTTCATCTTTTCTGTGTTCTAGTCTTCTTTTCTCTCTTCTAATCACCTATTTATCTTCCTATCTCTTCTGTTTTCTCTTCTCATTTCATCTCTTCTTGTCTTCTGTTTTATCTTCTCTTCTCTTCTCTTCTCTTCTCTTCTCTTCTCTTCTCTTCTCTTCTCTTCTCTTCTCTTCTCTTCTCTTCTCTTCTCTTCTCTTCTCTTCTCTTCTCTTCTCTTCTCTTCTGTCTTTTAATCTCTTTTCTCACTTCTAGTCTTTTTTTCTCTCTTCTACTTGCCTATTTCTCTTCTCATCTCTTCTGCCCTCTTCCCTTTTCTCATCTTGTTTCTTCTTGCCTCTGTTATCTTTTCATCTCATCTCTACTTTCTCTTCTTTCATCACATATCTTCTGTTCTTTGCTTGTCTTTTTTCTCATCTCATGTAATCTCTTCTCATCTCTTCTCGTATTTTTCTTATCTCATCTCTTCTCATGTCATTGTTTCCTTTTTCTCATCTCATTTAATCTCTTCTCATCTTTTTAACTTCTTTTTTATCTTCTCTCCTCTTTTCGTCTTTATCTTCTCATTGCTTTTAGTCTTCGCTTTTCTCAACTAATTTCATTTCTAATTCTCTTCTTGTCTTTTTATCTTCTCATCTCTTCTCCTTTTTTGTCTTTTCTCATCTCTTCTCATTTTCCCTTGTCATTTCATTTCTTCACTTCTCATCTGTTCTCTTCTCATCTCTTCTGTTTTCTCTTCTCTCATCTCACGTCATTGCTCTGACATCAGTGTATGAGCCTAAAGCCGATCCTGTGTGTGTGTGTGTGTGTGTGTGTGTGTGTGTGTGTGTGTGCAATTTGAGCAGGTGCACCATTGTTGTTACTGCACCTTTATTTTCATCTGTGTTCTGCACATTACAGATTCAGTTAACAATCCATGTAGACATCCTGTGTGTGTGTATATGTGCTCCATTTACCTCTTTTGTTATGTTAGTGTGTTTATGGGATAAAAACAACTTGTTCTCTGGCTGATTCTTAATATGGTGTGATGGATGCATTGAATATTTCAGAGGACAAATAATATTGACAGAGGATGGAAGAGAAACACTGAACGCACACACACTGATCAGAGGGGGATGAGGCGTGTGTGACGTGCATATGTGCAGTACGAGACAGCCTCGAGCCTCGAGCTTCCTGGATGGTGGAAGTTCAGACGACATAAAAAAGCAGTGTCTATCCCAGTACATATTACAGTCTTGCAAGACAAATTACTAATTATTGTTAAATGCTGCTCTCACAACATGTTAACATGCCCCATCCAAATATTTCATGTAATGTTATGTTTCAGAGTGCATAAAGCCTTGATTATCTTTAGATGTTTTCAAGTGTTTGAAAAATGCATTGCATTAGTTTGTATAATTTGACATGCAAACATCCATAATGCAACATGCACATTACCATAAAACAAATTATTGAATATAAAAAGGCATTCAAATCAAAATCGTCATCTGAGATATTCTGATGGTGCGCAGAAAAATTAAAATGAATCTCCAGAGATGTAAATTAGGCTATTAAAGATTGAAGCATCTTGTTGATTGCTATTGATTGCCAGTTTGTAAAAACAAACAAAACTGAGTTTAATGGACATGGATGGGGCAAAGCATTGTTCTGAAATAAATGTTCAAATACACACTGTTTTCGAAGTGTATAGCCACAAGACTGATAAAAAATCAGTAAGTTCTTGAGTTGAAATTAGTGTCTGTTTGACAGAGTTTCACTTTTTAAACCCAGAGCTTTCTTTTAAGGGAACTGTCAAAGCAATGCATCACTCCAGATTGTTCCCATATGTTTATGTTTTGTCCACGTGTCCCAGCCACCTACACACTGATCCAAACTCACACTCGCTGTCTGTTGTTGTTTAATCCTGTCATTTGTTTTCTCTGAAAGATTCTTCACAGGAGATCACACACTTGTGCATGTGCAACCCTTCAGCATCGACAGATCTCAACGTGACGCGTCTTGTTGTGTTTATTTCCCTCTGCAGTGCTTGTGGTAGGAAAATAAGCACATTTAAATTGACAAACCATGAAAGATGTTTTCCCCTACAATAAATGTCAGTTATTTATGGTTTGTGTTCCCATGAAACAATGTGAGGCATCATTCATATCATTTGTACGGTGACAAACGGAGAGATTGAGAACATGATTACTGGTAAGATTTTGTTTTCTGTATATTTAAGAGAGATTATCTTTGTTTATCTGTCTAACATCACTCCTTTCTGGCAGTCAGTTTTCCCATGGCCCCCAGCACTCAATGTTCTCCTCATTTTGACTGAATCCTCAGTTGTATCTGGGCATCAAACCGTGCCTCCCACACTGAGACACATGCAAAACATTTCCGGTCTATCAGAGCGAACAGTGTTGTTAGCCTATGAATTCAAGTAGAGATGCCAAACTGGTTCTCTTGGGTAGAACTGTGGGTATTCACAGTTGTGCTCATAATTTTATGCAAATATGTGAATTGTATTTTACTTTTTTACTTAGTACTACCCTGATTATGCATTTACACTGATACGTAAATTTTCACAAATTATCCTGTTTGTACTCTAAGTTTTTTTAAAAACTGGGTGTAGGCCTATGTAAGCATTAAATAATGTATGTATGTGTATTTATTACAAGGCTTTCTGAAATACTCAATTCTGATTGGTCAATCGAAGCAAAGGTGTAGTCATTTGTTTCGCAGACATTTATTTATATTGACATTAGGATCCATCTCCCCGTGAGCCATTATGAGCTACATACGGAGATAGATTGTGAAATAAATGTTCGCGAATGTTCTTTGTCAGTCATTTATATTTACATATGGAGATGGAACAAATGTTTTCTCTAACCTGGTATGGACTACGGTTGGTCATAAATAGCCTACTGCCGATGAACGCCGCGGTTCTACCATTGGAGAAAGCGTAACGGTCAACTTGGATCACATGTGCCTTGATAACCAATCACATTATAGCCTTGACATTTTTGAATTTCTGTCAGAGTTGCACTTTTTGCGCAATTTTCTTACTGCTCTCATTCATACAAATGCAACGGGCACCATCTTGCATTATCAGTTAGTGATTTTGACTCAAAATTTCACACCCATATTTGTTTATTCAGCGAATAAACATTTATTAAACGTAGTGTAGTGATAGTGTACAGTCAGACTGTCATCATAGCAAAATAAACACCCAAATGTTGTTTATTTTGTAATAATGTCCAGTTGACTGTATCCATTATGCAGCTTTATATATATATATATATATATATATATATATATATATATATATATATATATATATTTATAAGATTGTATATTTTATTTATTTATTTTAACTAACTGATAAAAATCTTATTCTGCAAGGAATATAAACTTATGAAACGAGAGGTATGTCAACTCAATAGACGTAATTGTGTGTCAGCAATCACCTGATACTCCAGACAGTTCTTTCTGTGTTCCTTCCTCCTGTTTGTCTCTTCCTCTCTGCCTCTGCCATCTTGTGTGTGGGTGAAGGTTGTTGGTTTCAGTGTCTTGAGGAAAGTGCTGCAGCCTGTTCAGGGTCTCTAAACAGATCAACACTCATTACAATTTAATTACTTCCCCTTCACAACACACACACAACAGCAGATCATCGCATTGATCTGAGCCAACGAGTCCTGTGTGTGTCTCTCGTTCTCTCTCCTCCCCCTTCATCTCAATTATTTAACAAGTTTCATTGTTGAAATGGACTCCATATCCCATGATGCCTCCTACGCGGTCATTAAAAGCAAAGTAGTTTCCTGTTTGAGATTAAGGAGGTTTAATCAGTTCAGATAATATCAGGAAATTGCCACATCATGAAAGAAAATAAAGAGTACATTTAATGCATTTTAAGGGATAAAAATCAGATGTGTGGAAATGCAGTCCCTTTAATTTGGCTGTACTTCTTGTCTGTTTCTCTTTATTGCTGGAGAAATAGTTCTCCCAAAATGCGAAAGAAGAGAAATGTCATCTAATTTTATTGCTTCTTTCATGTCCTGTGATCAGTTCATTTATACTGATGTCAAATCTGATGCAATGTGACTTAACTTGCCATACCTGAATGTAGATTAGTGTAAATTAAATTTAAGAGCTGCAGTAGTGTTCAATGTTATGTTTTGATACCAAAGCAGGCTTGAAATAGCACATTATAAGTGCCTTTTTTTGTCCATTTTGGAGTTTAACATCCTCTTTTGTTATGGAAAAGAGCAGCTAGGACACATCTACAAAATATCTGCCTTTGTTTTCCACAGAAGAAAGAAACTCGTACACATTTGGAATGACATGAGGGTGAGTAAATGTTTTTTATTTGTGTGTAAACTATTCCTTTATTCATTTATGCAATTTGATTTTGAAGGAAAAGGTGAATTGAAAGTCGTCTTTGCTTTGAGCCACTTGCAAGCTAACGGCATCAAGTGTACAACCTGAAGGAAAATATTATTAAGGCATCATGCGTTGGAGATCTTTCAGATAGGTTCTCTTTGTTGCCTCTCATAACAAGGTCACTTTTTTATGGCACCTCAGCAGACAAGAAAAGAGAAAGGAAGCGAGACTCTGAGAGAGATAAGCAGATGTAAGAAGACCATGTGTGGCTTCAGGGAAGCCTTTAGGGATCAGAAATGGAAAGGAAACCACTCAACAAAAGGGTAAAGAGAAAAAGAGCCATTAAACTGAGCTGTGACTAAAATATCTGTTTAACGCAGACACATTGGTCACTGAAGCAGACGCTGGTGACGCACTCCTGACCTCTGAAGACCCTGTGATTGACAGGTAATCTCAGGACGCTTGGAGGAGCCCACACAGGAGAGAAGAGAAAGAGAGGACGGAAGGACAGAAGAGTGTTTTGCAGTGCTGCCGGCAATGACTCATAGGTCAGATGTGTGTGTGTGTGTGTGTGTGGCTGAATCGAAGTCAGCTTTAATGAGGAAAAAAGAAAATGTAAAGACAAAAGGTAATAGAGAAAGAGTGCAACACAAGTGTGAAGGGACAGCAACAAAACAAATTAGATTATTGAGTAACGTTTGACCGAGCAGAACTCTCTGTCATGTTGCTTGAGTGTTGTAGATGGTTGCCAGGGTGTTGTTGTGCTGTTGCTAGGATGTACTGAGATGTTGTTACAGTTATTGCTAGGTAGTTGGTACAATGATCTTAGTGTTTTTAATGCATTGTTATGGTTGCTAAAATACACTGAAAAAAATGAATGTAGGGTTTACTTTTGTCACGGTGTTGCCTACTGTGTCGGAGCGAAGGAGGCGTAGGAGAATTCAACACGAACACTCTTTATTTACCACATAGGAACTAGGAACACACACGTAGGAATGGGGATCAATGTTTAAGACTGCACGCTAGACATGGAAACACACCTGGCTTAAATCATGGGACTAATCAAGGAACAGATGAGGGGATAAATATGACACAGGTGAAACATATAGAACTAAATGGGGACAGGAACAGGATAGACCAAATATGGGCATAGAGGAACACGGGGGGAGGAAAAGGATGGACAAAGTATGGGAATTTTGGAACTTTGGGAATTTACAAGTAATTGGAGAGAGTGGGGAAGTAAAAAATTGAATTAAACATGACATTTTGAAGTAGAAAAACCGTAATAGTATTTTCTTTAAAAAACCTGCTGTGGCCACTACTAATATAGAAAAGAAAAGAAAAAAAAAACCTTTAGGGTGGTTGCAATGAGCAAAAGTGTTCTGAGTGTGTTTAAACATATTACTAGGGTGTTTTGGGTGGTGTTACCGATGTTTGTTTCAATGTGGTCATTCAGGTATTCTGCATACATTACTATTGCTATATATTATTTCTGTAGCACGAATGCTGCACGCTGAAATTTAATATGGTAACACTTTATTTTACAGCATCTTTGTTACACGTGTTACATGTACTTACCATTATAATAACAATAAATTATGCACAATTACATGCAAGTAACCCTAAGCCAAACCCTAATCCTAACCCTGCCCATATAGTAAGTACATGTAGTTAATTAATATTTCTCAGTACTTGTATGTATAATTGCACTGTAACAAGGACACCTTAATATAAAATTAAATACTTGATTTGAACAGACTAATAATAACACATCTCTCTTTCTCTCAATTATACTTTATTGGCATGGCAGGCATTTCTAACTGTTACCATGTATTTAGAACAGATGTTAAATGAACAATATGTAAAATTATAATATACACATTATAAATTAAGTAAACACAATTCTAAACTTTCTAGAGACATTCTAAAATTCTAAACTATGTGTTTGAGAATGCATCACTGATGGGTCGGCTCGTTTCTCTTTTTGTGACAGGCATTGATACCATGCTGCTAATAAGATACAATCTCTTTTTTCACATAATAAATATTTGTTGTGTGTAAGTCAGGACAAATTAATTCAAATTTGAAACCTAATTTCCTCATAGTTAGGCACTGGTGAGTCTCCACATCTCTTTGGTTACAGTATATGGTCATATCCAGGTATCTTGCATAATCTCTGTTCAGGGCCAAATAACATTCAAGTTTACTTTGATTTTGTGTTGTTTCAGTCCAACAGGTCATTTGTTTATTCATTTAGTATGCTTGCACGAGTTCATTTGGGTTGAATTGTGACTTTTTCTCTCTCAAGTTAAACTAGGGGTGGTGTTGAAGAGATAATTTCCCCAAGGGTTTTGTTCACAGCAAAGATCTGAGGAACCACACACACAATCATACAGAGACAAAACAGCTTTAATAACTCAGTAGGTGTGTATCGATTATACAAGCACCACATATCATAGAGAAACTTCCATGTTTTGATTCAAAAATCAATAACTAACACATTTTGAACAAAGGTGGGTGGTAACATCAGTGAGGGGACACAGGTGTCAGTCAGCCAAACCCCTTAGCAACACCAGCTGTCAACATCTGTATCCATAGCAACTGTGCTTGTCTTGGCAACAGTGTTTCAGTAACAAATTCCAATCAATGAGAGCAACTAATTATTCCTCATCTGATTAACATGAACAAATTGAAATTAACATGAGCAAGTTGACATTCTCATTCTCACTTGACATTACAGTGTTCATTTTATTTAAAGAGTGAATACTGAGTCATCATAATTAACTGCATTTAATGTGTAATCTATCTATCTATCTATCTATCTATCTATCTATCTATCTATCTATCTGACAGCATTTGTTATTGTTTGTGTTAGTGTGTTTGTTCATATATGCTGAGAGAAAAAAGAGTGATTAGATTTTTTTTCTGTTTTTCTGCATACTCTGGTTAAAAGCTCCTTCTCTTTGAGTGTGTGTGTGTTTGTGTGTTGATGCTATAAATACTCCCAACCGGTGAGTCATCGGCCATTGCACCAATCGGTCTTTTCAACCGTGTCCATTCTGGCACTATCTATGCCCACATACACACTCACACAAATTAAGCTTTGTCATTTAAATCCAGCTTAACAGAATTTTGCTCATATGTTTAGAAAGCTTTTGGCTCGAAGCAAATATGGAATTAATTAGAAAAGATGTTACATGAATCACTCTAAAGTTTGGAGTTGTTTCCAAGCCTCTGACCTCTAAACTGTGTCTCTCATCTCACTGCCAGCTCCATCAGGATGATTCCAGCACAGCAGTGTGTCACTGCAAGACAATCTGTGCAGCTGGAAATCAGCCTCCAGTGTTCAGAACTTGACACACTTCATTCACCCTGTGTTCTAATCAGCGCCGTGACGTCTGCAGCAAAAGTTTCCAATGTTAAGTAATTCGTCTGTCTGTGCATTCGTCTGTCTAATTTGTGACCCTGCACAACACCAGTCTTAAGTCGCTGGGTTATATTTGTAGCAATAGCCAAAAATACATTGTATGGGTCAAAATTATTATTTTTTTAATGCCAAAAATCATTAGGATATTAAGTAAAGATCATGTTCCATGAAGACATTGTGTAAATTTGCTACTGTAAATATATTAGAACTTAATTTTTGATTAGAAATATGCATTGCTTAGAACTTCATTTGGACAACTTTAAAGGTGATTTTCTCAGTATTTTGATTTTTTTGCACCCTTGGAAATCTTGGATTCCAGATTTTCAAATATTGTATCTCAGCCAAAAATTGTCCGATCCTAACAAACCATACATCAATGGAAAGCTTTTTTTTTTTTATTCAGCTTTCAGATGATGTATACAACTCAAAAATTGACCCTTATGACTGGTTTTGTGGTCCAGGGTCACATTTCATGTTTACTATACATATTGTATAGTATACCATATTTCATGTTTACTACTATAATTGAACTGGATTTTGGACCGATGAGATTTAATTATAGACTGGGCTATAATGCTGCAGCATCCACACGTACAGTGATTAAAGCAATAGTTCACCCAAAAATGAACGTTCTTTTATCATTTACTCTCCATCGTGTCATTTCAAATCTTTTTTTTCTGCTGAACACAAGATACTGTAAAATGTTTTGAAGAATGTTTGGATCCAAAAAACATTGGACCCCATTGATTTCCAAAACCTTCACTCTCTCTGCTCCTCTCCGGTGGAAAGAGAACATAGAAAAGAAAACCCTTAGATGATTTTCTAAATATATTCTTTTGTGTTCAATAGAAGAAAGAAAATAATTTTGAAATTGCATGAGGGTAAGTAAATGATGACAGAATTTTCATTTTTCACTAAAAATTTAAGCTTATTCTATGCATTTTGTTTTGCAAACCCATAAATAAACGTATTTGTGCTTAAGTGGATCTATTTGTAGAAAATGAAAAAGTCCATTTGTTGAAGCTCTCAAACATGTTTTTAGCAAAGTGCCAACCAACTAACCCCATAATTTGTTTGATTACATTTCTTTTTCTTTCAGATCTAACATGGGGTGGTAAAATCTGATCGTTAGCAGAGATTCCCCGCTGGGATTAAAGCAGACAGCATCTAATCATCTGCTTTGCAACATGCAAGATTTTAAAGCTAGTTCTGTTTTTTTATGGCACCAGGTCAACGCAAAGTTGAAAGTAGGATCAAAGATTCTCCAGCACACATGCATTCACAAAATACACAGAGACAGCAGCTCTAACAAGCATCTATTTTCATGTTCATTAGATTTAGTTGCAGAGTGAAAATGTTGCTTATTATATTGGGATTTACAGTACATATACACACAGAGTCAAGTTTTCAGATTTTCAAAGAGTCTCTTGTTTAATTTGACCATAATATCATCATCTTTTATGTTTTGCTGGTTTACTCTCATGCATAATGTTTTCCAGCAGTCGTCTTTCTGCACGTATTCATGCTCCAGGAAATGAAGAGCTTTGGGAAAATCAGCTGGGGGTCTCTTACTAGCCTCCCGAAATCATGAAGCTTATCTTGTTTTGTTTTATGATGTCAAGTTCAGCTAATCGGTGAGTTCAAACCAGCGTCCGCTCAGACCACCAGAATGAAACACTAAAACTGAGACTGATAGCAAACTCAGATCAAAATGAAGGTTCTTCATGGTTTCTTGCCCATAGCTGTGTAATTACTCTCTCACATCTCAATTTTGTGTTCTGACTACCTATAAGCCAGCCATTGTTAGTCTGATGTACTGAAGAGTGAAAAACTCTGAGGCATTCAAAGCACTGAACTGTTTATTTGAACAAGCCAATATGACAACAACTGAGTCAACCAATGACGTAAGTTTGAGGAAGATTCCTGTTAGAGATCCTGTAATTAGAGATGGAGAGACAATTACACGTAAGCCTTTCATAGGTTGACCTCTTGACCAGCCCAACAAGCCAACATTGACTGTGAATTTGGTATGAGACAATCTATTTGTCCAACCAATTTGATGTTGTTAGTGGTGCAGACGTTACACACTTCACTTTTAATGTATCAGTTATATCTGCTACACAGCGATATAATCTGGAAAGGAACTGGAGGCTTTTCAATAGGTTTCATATGTTTTTCCAAAGAAAATGACCCTAGTAATCTCATGTCTAGTTTTAGACGAGATCTCAAGAATGCTATCAAAGGTTGTACATCTCAAATGAAAACATTTCTCATTGAATACCTAGACCTAATGATCATATTAACTACTATATCGAGATTAGACAAATATAGACTAAACATTGACTCATCTGTGTCTATTTTATCTGTCCTTGGGCATTTTAGGAGGAACATCTGAAGTTGATCCTCTACTGAAGCATAATGATGAACTCCATTAAGTCTCACAACTATGAAACATCCATTAAAGAGCCACTTAGCATGTTTTCCTCTGGGTATAGGTTCAAAGAAACTTCTTATCAACAACCGTTTTTGGCTGTTTAGGTTTCTTGAGTTGCTTTTTGCATTTTAGAAGTTCTTCATATTGTTTTTCTTGGTTTTTAAGCAACAGGGCACAGATGGTTTTCTGAAGAATTATAATAAAAATACTTTATGGAACTTCAATAGTATACATCCCTTTGTAGTTTTAATTGGAACTTGAGCAGTAATCTTTTACAGCAGAAGGCTTGAGTCTGTTCTTCAAATTCTTTAAATATTCTGGGCCAGTTTGATCTTCGCCATTGAACCATTTCATGCAAAACTGCATAAACATTTAACTTTATGTGCTTGCTTGGACTTGGCTGTTTTTTACAGGAGCACCCATCCACCCACTCGCACATCAACACGCCCCTCACATGGATGTCCTTCCGCCATCCGGATATCTGACTGCCACATGTAAATTAAGCGCTCCCTTTGGAACCTGTTGCCATAGAAACTCTCATTAAGAGCCAAGAGACATGAAACATTTGCATGTATTCAGACTCCTCTGAGGATGGTTTGGGTCAGTGTGTGTATCTTATCAATATGTTCAATATTATTGGTACTCTTGATCTTCCTAATTACATCTGACTATTCAGATTGGTACCCAATATTTAAATATGAATCAGTCAAGTTGGGTTGCCATTTAAGACATGGCAAGCCTCATACATGTTCTATTAAATGGAAAGTCATAAAGGTCAGATGAGAAAGAGAGAAATTAAAAGAGGGGTAAAGAGAATGGATTTTATTTGTTTTTCTGTGTTAGGGATTTACATGGTAAATGTTAGTCACAAATGTCAGCCTAAATCAGTGAACAGAGAAAGAGAGATATTACTTATTTTACCATTTATTTTGAGCACAAGTGCACTGCCAAAACATATCTATGGCAGTATGTGAACTAATCCAGCAATTAAACCCCAAATTAAAATTATTTCTTTGTGCCTTTTCATGGACCACAAAAAAAGATATTGGACAAAATGTTTAAATTACAAACAATTTACCAAGAAATAATGACAAGAAACGTCTTTCTTTTGAGTTGTCCTCAAAAGAAAGGCTGCACCCATTTGTTTTTGAGATCGAAAGTTCTCGAGTTTGGCCGTACAATTGATTTACTAAAAACCGTTGAACAAGCAATCCCGCCGCTTTTTTAAAATAGCTAATAGCGTTTCGTTTATAGCACAGTTACAGTTGGGACCAGAGCATAGACTGTATGAAAACATGGACGTAGTGTCCATGACGTCACCCGTAGTTTTCTGAAGAGTGTTTTTGAAGCTCAAAGTGGGCAGAGCAGGCCGTCGCCAGCGTCACTCCTGGATAATTAAAAATGCTGAAGCCACGTCCACCTACAGTCGCGCGACGGCAGTCTCAGCAGTGTAAATCCACCTGTCACTCAAGTGGCCATGCCTTTAATTATGCAGAACTTTAAGGCTTAATATAATTTAAACGGATGAGTTATAAAAATCACCTCCCTTACAGTTATCATGAAAGGAAAAATTAATGCTCGTGTTCGCAAAGCATGTTTTAGAAACCATCAGACCACCTCCGAAGATGGTCATGGTTTGCTTTGAAGGGATCTGAGATCCTTTGTAGAATTGTACTGTTAACATGTGGGCTAAACATTCATGTTAAAGTCCCTCAAACGAACCACAGTAACATACATCAGGGCTATTCAACTCGGCCTGCAGAGTTTAGTTCCAACCCTAATTAAACACACCTGGCTATAATCAAAGTATTCAGGACTATTTAAAAATGCTGAACAGGTGTGCTGGATAAGGGTCGGAAGTAAACTATGCAGATCACTGGCCCTCCAGGACTGGAGATGACTAGCCCTGACATGCATGATGGGATTTGCACACTTTCAAGTGCTCTGAAATCAAACGATAGCTTTGTGCCCAAACTCAGTCCTGGAGGGCCAATGTCCTGCAGAGTTTAGCTCCAACCCACCTCAACACACCTGCCTGGAGGTTTCTAGTATGCCTAGAAAGAGCTTGATTGGCTGGTTCAGGTGTGTCTAATTGGGGATGGAGTTTTGTCAGCCCTGTTCTAGGAACACTTATGATACTTTGGTTTTCATAGATTAATCCTCCCGTCTAATTAATTTGCATTTGCATAGCTGAGTGATCGAGAACTTTTAAAAGCTGCTTGAATGTGAATTTTCAGTAGGCTAAATAATTTTTCAGTTTGTTTCACAAAGCTTTCATGAATTCAGAAGACGTGGAAATTGGAATACAGTGCTAATTAACCACTTATGCCCTTTGCTGTGATTGACAGCTTCCTTTTAGCTACTTCACTGTATGCAGAGCCAGAACATACTGTCAGAAAAAACGCTGGATGATAAAAGTCAAATGCATCATAAAAGAGCTGTTCCCGGGTCAGTTACCGCTGTCCTGTTAACAATAAACTGATTCTGAACACTCCATTCATACCATAGATGTTACAGAGCCACAGAAGAGAAGCACAAAGAGGGAGGATGTGCCTTTCATTTCCTCTGTTGGGAGTTTTCTCTTCTGACTCCCTCGTTCTGTCTTTCACGCAGTCGCAATCATTTAATCAAAATGAATCTATCTGGGAGCATAAGGTTGGGCCATAAACAGAGACAGCTGGAAGTGACCGCGCGTGCAAGCCTGCTGTTTGTATTTTGTCTTTAGATAAAACCTGATTTTCATGACATGGTTTATTATTCATGATCTTTGATAAGGCAAAAATGATTCAGTAAATTATTCACATGCAGTGTTTTGTTCGGAAGTTTTATTCATTATGTATCATTGTGTTTTATGTAACTCAAAAAAAACAAAAACAAAATGAAATGTTTTTCAAGTTCACCACAGCTACAGTTGGGTTTCACTTTTTACTCATCGTTTTAAAAAGCAGGAAGACCAACAGGTCATCTCTCTTTTGAGGTGACATCGGTGTCAAAAGTTGAATATTTTTACTTCAAAAACTTTCCTGATACTGCGTCCAACTCACATCAGATGAACTGAGGACATTTTTATTGGAAAAGAGCCACTCAGACGGAACATGCCAGAACTTTCCACTGCACTCCCTGGGGCGGAAGACGGGTCACTGACACTTGTGCATGTCAAGTCATTTCATTAGGACAACAAAGACTGTGAGGAGGATGATTATGAAGGATTCTGGTTATAATCATGCAGATCGGCATAGAAGCAAAAAATCTTGAAATATAGAAAACCCCCTTTGTCCATGAATGAATATCTAGCCTATTCTCAAGGAGAATAATAGAATGAAACATGTTTGAGGAGTAGATGCTTGAAAGATCTTTATCCCTACAATGACGCCAAGAGCCTCTCATAATCTGCAAAGGGGTTCCGGATGTCTAATTGCATCTGCTTCAGTCCTTCAGCGCCAGTGGAAAATATCTAAAATAATTTTCTTTTAAACATTGAATTGCATTTCAGAATGCTTATGTCTTAAAATGTTAAATCAGTTTTACTTACTTTCTAGGTGTATAAAGCTTCAAAAACCCTAATTTGTGAGAGAAATTCCCCGGATGAGCCCCGGTGGTCTTTGACTCCCCCAAGTGGCCATAATCGGTAAGTGCAAAAATGACAGCCACAAAACCTTCACATTCTGAAGGAACATTTTATTTAGTTTACACATAAAATAAGGTAATATTTAAATAGACATATCCATGCATGTAGAACAATATATACACATTTTTTTCAAATTATTTACACATCTGTGTGAATGACGATATAGGCCTTTAAAGTACATGGAATTTTAAAAGTTATTTTTCAAGTGACTTCCAGGTTTATCGCAATGTTTACATCGCGTTTAAGGCCTGAAACATACTCCACACAAGTACGCGAGGAAATACACCTCTAGTAACACAATTTGAATGTATTGCGTCATTGTAGCCTGTTCCAAGACATGTCCAATCCAATTTATATCACAAGATACGTGCTTGCGTAAAAATCTGTTTCTGAGTTCATACTTTCCATCATGGCAGAACTTCCATCACGTGAACCGCAGTTCCCGCCAAGTTACTACAGTTATTTACAACAGTAAAACCTGAATAAATTAACAGGATTTTCTTAAAACAGTACAAGAAGCGTTTAGAAACTTTCTTTTTTTATTGCAACGGTGGCTAGTACCAACTTAAAACAGTTTTATTTGTAGTTACTTTAACTGTGGTAGGCTAATCACTGCTTTTCGGCGGGAACTATGGTTGCCATAGTAAACGGCATAGTGACGGTTTGCAGCGGGAACCTCAGAGCGCTTCTTTGAGGTTTTCCCGGGCTGTGAGCTCACTGTTGTGCTCTGAGGCGGTTTTCTACGGATCCTCGTGTCCGCCGCTGTCCGACTCCTCTTCAATGGTGAAGCGCACATCGGCGACGGAGGAGAGGGAGCTCACGCTGCTCTGCTCCACCGAGCACAGCGCGCACGCCAGAGGCGCGAGAACCCTGCCGCCGTCCAGCGCGCGGCCCGTGGTCAGCATGAACGGCACCGGCGTGGAGTGCAGGGCGGGAAACGCGGGGATGCTGAAGCTGTGCTTCTTCTGGCTCGCGCCCCACTCGCGCTGCTCCTCCTCGTGCAGAAGCCGCGTGAAGGCGTTCGTGCGCCTCTTCTCGCGCCGTTTGGTGCGCAGGTAACCGAGAATGATCCCAGTGAGGAAGACTCCGTAGAAAGACACCACGATGACGATGTACAAATACGCGTTACTGTCGCTTCCACCGGGAAGGGTGATTCGGTTGGTCTGCTGCGGCGAAAGCGCGGAGGCGTTGCGCGCCAGCTCCATTACAACGAACGAAACGGTTTTCTGTAAAATTACACATAGAGAGCGAGAAAGTTAAAACGTAGTCCTTTCAGTGATGTAGGCTGCAAGTAGTCGTAGTAGTAGTAGTAATGTCAATAGGCTAATAATAATAATAATAATAAATAAATAACCATAATAACAATAATGAGGTGATTCAAGAATAAAAAACAGGTCTAATATAAAAATATAATAACGAAAAAATAAAAACAAACATCTGTTAAAAAAATTAAAAAATAAAATAAAATAAAAAACTGTTGAAAAGACTAAAACTGGATCAGAAACAACCTAAATGGCGAATTAAAAAAAAAAAAAAGAAAAAAAAAAGAAAAACACTTTGACAAACATTAGTTTTGGAGAATGCATCACAACCGGGTTTAACATCTTGGAAATAAACAGAGGGACTAAACTAACAAAGTAAAAAAAAAAATAATCGCTTTATAATAACTTTATTAACATAAATAGATCGCTCCAATATTTAAATAGGATTTATAAAGACGTGGGCCTGTTTATGTTTGAAAGTGCACATTTTAAGTACTAAATGTGTTTGCAATATTGTTTTTATGTCTTTTCATGACTTTATAAGAGTTTAGGTTAAAGTTAGTTACTCACCGGGATGTTTCACCCTGGAGCGCGTCGCCCGTTCCTCGCCTTTATTCGAGTCTCTCTGGCTTGTAACGGGGTTGTCAGCTGAGTCCGGTTTAAATAGCGGATCCCATGCGTGGCCACGCGCCAGCAGGATCTGAGACAGAGGTTGAGCGAGTCGAGATCCTCACAGGATTTGAGTCCCGGCCAGAGACGCTTGAGTTCAGAGCCACATTCTTTTGACGTTTAATGGAGTCCAAGTGCGCAGTGCTGCCAAACGTGCTCATCCATCATAACATAACCTGACAGGCTTGCTTCAGGAAAGCCTCTTATTAAGCAGAAATACATCATTGCGTCTTAAAAGAATTGCTTACCCGAGAACGAAAATCTTGAATTGTCTCACCTCATGTTGCTTCAAAACCTGACCTTGAATTTATCCTAAAGCTGTCTAGTTAAAAAAGACAAAAAGCTTACAAAAAGTATATTTAAAGTAGTCCATATGATGCTATCCACTTTATTTTTAACATAGGCTAATAGGTTCAGGCTAGATGGTATACAGATTTGTCTACTGGGCATGCGCACATCAATATAGCGTAATTTTGGTCACACTGTACAACAATAATTACTGTTTTTGCACTATTTTAAGGGGTAGGTTTAGGGTTGGGGTAGGTGGAAATGTTAATAAAACACAATCTAATAGTATATAATTGAATCGTTTTGCTGTATCCCTTTTAGCCACAACCAGGCCTGTCCTCCAACAAAAAACGACCATATAGGTCGTTTGTGCAAACACCTTATTACGACCTATTTTTACGTTTTAACGTTAAGCGGCCTCTAGCGGGCGTAAAAATAATGACAGTATCGCGTTGCGTCTGTCGTCATGAAATGATGTATAACGTCATTACCAATCAAAACGCACGTTTATTTAAATGCAATGTGTGGACTTTTTACACCGATCTCACAGTAATTCGTACATATTTTACTAGGAGGCTTATTCGTTCGAATGACCACACCTAACCCCACCCCCTAAACCCAACCCTCACAGAAATCATGCTAAATTATGATTTTTTGAGCATATACATTTTACGTGCACGTCCATTCTCGGGGATCGAATCCATGATAGCATGATTGCATATCAAGGTATAACGCAATAATCTACCAACTGAGCTACACGAAACGCAAATCACGGTGCAAATAAAAGAGTACAAAACATTAATATGAACACGACCTTTTGCCGATAGGGGCGCAATTGTAGTATACGCTCTGATGGGTCGTATTTCAGGGATTTGGACAAACGACCTATACGAGCGTATTAGTTGGAGGACAGGTTGAAATTTAATGTGTGAGACTTCTGGTCTCATTTGCGTCCAGTTATTTTACCTGTACAATAACAGACCATTATGCTGTTTGATCTTGGTATTTGTTGCTATATTGTACACTGGTTTATAGCGCAACTAGTTTACAGTTTACTGCACTTTATTCTTTCTTCTAGTAATTCATATAGCAGCTATTCAATCGAAAGTCTCACACAAAGAAATAACTTACTTCAGCATTACAAATAAAGGTGATAGCTTTATGTGAGTAGCAAATCAAATTGCAACAACAACAATGAAACATCATGAGGTAAGCATTTTAAAAAATATAAACTGGAAACATTTAAAATTAAAGCTAACATTATTAATCAAATGTACAGTCAGATTAATGCCATGCCATGTGTTTGAATAAGCAAAGTTAAGCTGTACCTTACAACCCCACTGACATAGTTTTCAAGGGTCTCCTGTTCTGATTTATGTCAGCAGTGAATGCATGTTAGAATCTATGCCAACCTCATCTGTCTGGCAGTGATGCATGATGGGTAGGTATGGCATGACTGTGGAAAACTGGAGCCAAAATGTGCAAACCAATGCCGGACAACGCCTGTCAATTAGGATCGAGTAACAGAGAACTGACGCAATGCACACGAGTGACACATAATTCTTCAAATCCATAGCTAATACTTACTGACGTTTGTGCTGCTGTTTGCCAAACAAAATGATATCCTTAGGGAAACTGGCTTTTCTTTGTTAAAGGCATTTCATACAAGACCAATAAAATGGAAAGCGAAAATAAAATTGATTACCAGTTAAAATATGCACAAGTGAATATGCAATTTGATTTTTAAAAGAAAAAAAAATAAACACAAAAAATGGCAACATGCATTTAAACTAAAATAATGAATCAATTACTCTGTTTACTTAATAGTGATCTTTAAAAATGGAGTTTATTCATAAGACATAGTTAGGGTTTGGGACATGTGCTTCATAGGAATAACCCACAAAGTTGAGTTTTGCACAGGGTAGCCCTTTATTCCATTATCTCAACTTCACAGGATCAATTTTAAGGCAAATGACAAAATGAATAACTTATGGCCTAATATAGCAATGTCTGATTTAATTTTAGTTCAAAACAGACTATTATCAGGGGCACCAAACAGTGTAGGACCAAAAGGACAAAGTAATAATGTTGAGAGGAGAGAGAGCGTGAGAGAAATAAACAACGAGAACAGAGAGTTTACGATTGCCGCTTCCACAGGGATCGCAGTAAGTTCATTTAACAAACAGAGGAAAGAAAAAGAGAAGGGCAGGGAGCGCTTTTATTGATCAGAGATCAGCTATGAATAAAAAAACATCATACATCTATATTCAGCTCTATTTTTACTTCATGCACACTTTATTCTGAAGCAGTATTTTTGAGCCATAAATGTCACCTGACTGATCACTATATTAGTGCTCTCTGCAGCAGGGAGAGAGAATATATTTTTCCCCCATTGTTAAAAACCTGCCAAAAAGATACAACATCTAATACAATACACAGAATTTTTTCTTGTCAGTTTATATTCAGTTTATTTCAGAATACATGGCTGTTTTTTATGGAAGCCTGTTTCATCCACTGAATAAAAATCAAGAAGGTAATTATGACTTTTTATCTCACAATTGTGTGATATAAACTTGCAATTCTGAGAAATAAAGTCAGAATTGCAAGATATAAACTTATGAGAATTGGATCAGTTGTAGGAAAATGGTCTTTTTTTTCCTCCTCAGAATTGAACTGTATATCTTACAATTCTGACTTTATAACTTGTTAAGTCTCACAAATCTGAGAAAAGTCAGAATTGCGAGTTTGTATCACACAATTCTGTAATTGTGAACAGAATTGTGAGAAAAAAAGTTGCAATTACCTTGCTTTATTAATTTTTTTATTCAGTGGCGGAAACGGCTTCCATAGATTTGGAATAGCCTTCAATTGAGAATTTTTTTTTTGCCCATTTGACCAAAAACACAGACTAGTTAGTTAAGGTAACCAGCCAAACCTTGGGCAAACCAGCAAAATCTTAAGAATTTACAACTCAATTTGCATCAAGTCTTATCTGGTCTCTTCTTTATTTCTAAATAAAACAGTTCAACTTGCTCTGAAACAATTTAAGCACATGTCAATTTGTCTATAGACAAAGAGTGGAAAACCTCCCTGAAATGAGCAAAATCATGTCAAAAAGTTAAATGGAACTGTCTGAATGGTTATATTAGTATAATTATACTAGATCTATTATCCTGTCCAGCAGTATATACAGTCACCCAACAGGAACATTCCAGTCTTAAAACATCAATCAGAATCATCCAATGAGCAGAAACGCTTTAGGGATTTCATACTCTCCAATAAGCAAGTTATCATATTTAAATAAATCTAATTATTGTCACAATAAATTAAGCTAAAATATAAAATATTTTTCTAGATCATTGGTCTCCTTCTGACAGTATTTAATGAAGGTTACGGAAAGATTGAAAAAAGCAAATAATGGCTTTAGTATTCCAGATGTGTTTGGAGAGAAAATTGCTGATGTAAACTGAGTTTCATTAAGATATTAATGAATATTAAAGGTTTCAATGAGAACGTGAGCTTAGAAAAACATCCCATAATGCAATGTGTATGGGGAAGAACAAGAACTGGGACAGTCTAGTGCGACAAAGAGAGACTGACCTGCTGTGAAACTGACTTTTGGAATCTGAGCAACATTTTGGAGATCCAAAGCATCATGGGAAATATTTAAAGCCATGATAAAGCTTTTTTGGGGAATAACATGCATAAAATGTCCTGAGAAATCACATTAAGTATGTTTACATGCACAAATGTTTTGTCAATTGGTTTGAATCCAATCCAGCACTTTCACCTGAGCTGCTGCAAGCATAATTGCAGTTTTTGCCTCGATTTCTAAAACGAAAACTGACAGATATGTAAGAACTGATTGTTTTTTTTTTTTTTTTTTTTTTTTTAGCCAATACTGAATTTAGTACATATTCTGTCTCCTCTATTGACCAGTTAATTAAATGTGACATGTGTATAAACATACTTTGAATGATGTAAAACACTTATCTGCATTGCACAAATGTGCAAGCTATTTTTGAATATGATAATCTGAATTTTTTCCGACTGAACAGATTTTTTTTTTCAATCTCATCGAAATGTCATTTGGATCAAGCTCAGTCAGCTCAATCGAGGTGTTTACAAGAAGGTTTTCAGTCCGATTGAGCCATTATTATTGGATTATTTGAATGCATGTAACAGCACTGAAACTTTTTGCTTTTCTGATTTGTTGACATTGCAGTGTTTTGGAGAGCATGTGTGTATTTGGAAGGGATTTAACAGCTTCAATTTAGCTAAGTCTGGTAGAAGTTAGCAAGGCTAACATCACTTTTGGCACCTTTAAGTACTGCTGTTGTGAGTGTTGGTCATCATGTATGAAAACATTTCCAAACGATTATGTTCACGTCTGTAACATCCATTGGAAATCTCCATCCTGATTGGAGGTTGCTATAGTGAGATAAGTAACTTTTTCTTGTCTGTCCAGTGGTTTTGTCTGGAATCAGCAGTGGTTTGACTCTATTTGGCACCATACATCCTCTCAATGTCATTCTGGTAGTGAGATTTTAGCTCCTTTCGTTTGAGTTTAAAAGCATCTGTAACCAGGCCGTTCTCTGGGGTCCAGGGCTCAACGCTCAGGCGGATCTTCCATGGGATCTCGAATCTTTCCAACTGGGCTGTTAAACACAGAAGCAGGAAATGAATCAACTAAACTCAAGAGTGATAAAACAGGAAGCACAACAAATGTGCATGATATAAACTTTCTTCCATAGGAACACAAGTAACATTTCAAGCTTAAATGATTGCTAATATCATGGCCAATATGATATTATTGGTACATTAATAGAGAAACTTTTATGTGGTGCGCAGAATACATAGTTTCTGCAGGTTTTATGAATGTAAATTTAAGACTTATTTTAAAACTTTTCTAAGACCAAGTAAAGAAAAATAAACCAAAAGGCAAACAGTATGTCAATATGTTATCTAAATGTAAATGTCTAGGGAGCAGAAAATGAGTTGTATTAGCAAAACTTCAAAGTTAAAAAATACAACTTCTAACAAATCTTTGCTACTTTTTACTTAAAAATAAGTACAGTAGATAAATGATTATCTTAAGGCTTGAATAGCTCTGCTCCCAAACACTAAGTTATGGATATAACTTTTACTGTACTTCTGATTAAACTGCAAAAAGTGCTTGTTTTCCTGTGTAAATGTCTAAAGTTTCTTAAATTAAATTTAAATTAAATTTATGCATTTAGCAGACGCTTTTATCCAAAACGACTTACAGTGCATTCAGGCTATCAACAAGAAATCTTGTTTTCTCAGAAACTGATCAAAATGAAGTGAGTTTATGATTAGAAAGAAAATATTCATGCCAATGGGCTCAGAGATATCAACTTGATTCAAAAGGAAAATGAGTTTTCTATTTGTTGTTATTAAAGCATAAATTCACTTAATTTTGTTCAATTTCTTGAGCTGCAAAATAAATACCTCATATCTTCATTTTGCATCACACGTGAATGTATCTCGAATTAAAAGTGTTTAGACATTGAAAACAAAACAAAGATTCTGAGGAAGATATTCATTTTCTGCCATACATACAAGATTTAATGCTATGACTTTATGAACTCATATGTGTTAGGGCCTGTAAGAACCCTGTAGATACAGCAGAAATAGTCAGAGTAGTATGATCCAAACTGTTTCACCTGTCAGTGCCGTTTCTGTGATGACTCTAAGCACCTCCTCCTCGATGACGGGGTTGTTACAGAGCTCCTCCCACAAACCTCTGACACGCTTCCTCTCAGCCAGCGCCAGGAGCTGCTTCTGATTGGGCACCACAAAGCCAATCACATAAGACTCATCACTGGAAAACAGGAAGAGGTGGAACTAAAATTATTATTGTGGGTGTATTCAGCAGAGTTGTAATCATAGTTCACTAGATCATAGCAGAAATTTGTTTACAGTTTTCCACCCTAATTAAAGTACTTCACAGTTATGATGTATACTGCCGTGCAAAGGCAAAAGACCGTATCTTAAATTTTTGTCGAAAATTAGTTATTGATATTTTTGGGACATTCAAGACATCCTTTATCATGTGTATAAGTATCCTGAGACAATTTCATTGGTTTTCCAAGAAAATAATGGGTTGTCTCAACCGTAACTTCGAAAAGCCCCGGAGAAACCAAGGCAGAACACCGTATAACACCAGTTACCGCTCTTTCACTTTGTTTGGAACGCTCAAATTGAGTTACGGCGTTCTGACTTTGTTTAGCCACGTGTCAATATGAAGTTAAGGTGCTGGTTTGGAGTTATATGGTGTTCTGCCTTTGTTTTACTGTCCATTAAAGTCTGCAGCATTTTAATTACAGTGTAGACAAATGAATTAGATAGATCATGATCTAACAAACAGCTCCATATAACAAAGCACTGTAAAGACTAGATACATTGGCAGCAATACGTAATCCTGAATAACCTTTAAAGATGTTTTTTTTTTTTCTTTTTGTAATGCAGATTATTCACCAGACTTAGTTGGAAGCATGTGAACTCAAATGCCGTAGCTAGCATGATCAATCATAAAATCAGTAGCCTACTAACGGTCAGTGTTGGGGAAAGTTACTTTTAAAAGTAATGCATTACAATATTGCGTTACTCCCCAAAAAAGTAACTAATTACGTTACTTAGTTACTTTTTATGGAAAGTAATGCATTACGTTACTCTTGCGTTACTTTTTAAATATGAGCAGGGCTTGATTGTTTTTAATATAAGAAGTTCTATTTATAGCAAATGTAAAAGCCCTTTCACACCAAGAAGTGTGATGAATAAACCTCAGGCTGAAGGAGAAGTAAATTCACGTCTGTACAGTAGAACACAGGAGAAGAAGGTTCAACACTCTTCAGCAATAAAAAAAAAACAATGAAGCACAATTGTTAGTTTATCTAAAGTCATTTTTGCTCATTAGTATGGTTGAACTGGATCATCAAAGACACTAGTTAATAAAATGGGATTAGATACATTTGTGTTATTTAACATTTAATTATTTGCAGGTTTGTGTCATATTCTGAGTTTGCATTTCACTGTTTTAATTCATTTTGATGAATACTAACTCTAAATTTTTTTGTGAGTAGGATGAATTAATGCACATTCACATTTAGTCTAGAACTACAGTAACATCATGTTCACACAGCGCACACAACGCCTCTGTACTCTGATTTCTCTCAGTATGGGGACAGGAGACTTGTCAGTCAATAAATGGGAATACAAAGTAACTGGCGTTACTTTTTTGAAAAAGTAACTCAGATATTTCCTTGTAAATTAAAAAGTAATGCGTTACTTTACTAGTTACTTGAAAAAAGTAATCTGATTACGTAACTCAAGTTACTTGTAATGCGTTACCCCCAACACTGCTAACGGTTTGCAATTAAATCCATATCCTACCTTTTCTTGTAACCCAATAAAATCAATCCATGACGATGAACGTCATCGGAGATGTTTAATCAACAAGCATTCTGAGCATTATTCCTGCTTGCTGGTGTTCACATCAATCCACAAGTCGTTCTTTTAGGTTATGCTGTTTCATACGAATCAATATAAAAGCAATTATGCTATGTCTAGCATTCTTTTACGTTACTGAGCATAGCAAATTAATTTGTATGCATGGTATCCACTCATGTTTAACTTTTAGTCTGCTTGTTACTGTCAAAAAAATAAATAATAATAAAAAAAACTTAATACAGTCACATTACTATATGCAATAGCCTATATGAGACAGCCCTTGATCACTAGAATTTATACAGGTGTTACTATAACGATTTTTGTAAATTGTGATCAGCAACCAAATAGGCCTATTGATAATGTGGAAGTTACTTCCTTTTGCCTTGGTGTGACTTCTCACGTTTTGCAGACAATCCAAAGGCAGAGTACATTAACTTCAAAATAGGGGTAAAAATCAAGTTTGAGCTCACTATTTTTTAATGTAGATCATCTTTATTACTAAACATCTAAGTGTTAAATTTCCAGTGTCCTACTGTACCTAAAATTAATTTGGCTGGAGAAGTAAAAAACTTTAAAGTCATTTTTCTCAGTTTCACACTCTAGCGCAGGGGTTTTCAACCTTTTAGGACATGCGCCCCCCCAAGTTTGTCTAATTTCACTCCCGCCGAACACCGAACAATTATTCTTTTGCTCTTTTTGATTAACATTATTTACATAAGAAATGCACGGATCCATTATACTGATGTAAATTTGATATTTTCTTTACTGTTTACGTTCACTTAAAACAACCGAGCGTGCTTACAAGGATACTTGTCAAGACAACCATTGGTATTCACCTGCTGTCTGAGAAAGCTACGGCTATTTGTTTGTGCACGTCACATATTTGCGCGCGCAGTGCGCATAGAAATGCTTTATTCCAGTGCGTGAGTACCGCATTGAGATGTCTTGAGCTTAAATGGCTTAAAATTACTTTAGTGTTTAAACTGACAAGACTTAAAACACGTGAGAATGAAAAACTTTCTTGAGGAAGCAGCACTGGCCTGATTGTTAAGATTTTGTTAAGTTTTTGGGGGCTAAGGTGACAGATAGCAGGGCTGAAACCCACCTAAAAAGGGTTTAGAACCACCCCTGGTATAGCGTCCGTAATTATACTGAAACATAAATATATAACCAGTTTCAGTAACCTGATTCAATGTTATGGCTGAGCGTGTTTCTGAGATAACAACATGCCAACACGGCTAACCATAAATCATTTTACACTGTCAATAAGCGTGACTGATACTTCAGCTGAATCTGCTCTAAGGGCCGTTACATAGTCAATGCGAGCAACGCGAACAAGCAACGTGAGCGACGTGCTCCCTTTCATAATCTAGACAGTGGACGCAAGCGTCCCTGGTGATGCGTGTATGCAATACACCGCTCACGCAACAGGGGGTAGTAGAGTCAGGTGATATTCAGATCAAAATGGCAAGTGAAGAGGAGTGCATTCTATTGCTGATTTAGCTGCCCCGCACCACTTCTGCACGCCACCTTCCACTTTTTGTGCGCCCTAGTGAATTTGTCACGGGCACTTTTCCAGTCCGTTTTCACCTTATCTAAGGGTTTTCCCATCGCGGTTGCAAACTCTCTCCAGGCATTTTCCAACACTATTTTATTGGAGTGTAATTGCGATGAACTATCATATAAATGTGGATGTATACGTATGCATAATGGATGTATAAGTTTGCATAATTTTTCCTCTTCACCCGCCATTGTATTTAAACCTTCTTCTTCTGTAAACATAATATACTTGAATTAATGTACAATAAACATAATATACTTCTGTAAACATAATATACTTGAATTAATGTACAATAAACATAATATACTTCTGTAAACATAATATACTTGAATTAATGTACAATACTTCTAATGTCGCCCCCACCGACAACGCATAGTATTGCATGCATCGGCGCGACGCGTATCAAAAACTAGGTGCTACGCACCAACGCATAATGGCGGCCAAAGCGTAGCGATGCGCAGCCTTGCGGACGTGTATGCGTACCGATGCGTTGACTATGTAACGGCCCTAACTGTCTACAAGCAGTGGGAGTCAGATCGCCCCCTAGCGGATGGCTAAAGATTTGCTAACTCGTATTCATAAATTCTCAAGGGAAAGTCTCTGAATTAACTGATGTTCGCGTCCCCCTTGACAGGTACCGGCGTCCCCCTGGGTCTTTACAAGGTCTTTTGCCTTTGTAGGGCAGTATAGAAGTTAGAGGGGCAACAGATTTGGTGACCCTGGTATATATTTGCAGCTGTAGACATCCGACCAAAATGCTTTCTGGGATATAGAATAAAGAGCTTTAGATATCAACCGAGTGAATTTGGGTTATATTAAAGCTGTTGTGTGTGAAATATAGAAGGGACTTTGATAACCTGTTATGCCATTTGTTAGTACTGTAACATATGTTGAGGGTCTTTTTGTTAGTGCAGTACAGGCTGTGTTGTGTGTCGGCACCTGTTGGCATAGGCACAGATGTTGTCAACAAGTGGGCAGTTTTTCAAAACGGCCTCCACTTTTCCCAGAGACACGTATTCTCCCGCTTGAAGCTTCACCAGGTCTTTCTTACGGTCTAACATGCAAACACATACACACACACATATGTAAATATGAACCATATTTCATCAGATGTGTACGTGAGTTTGTGCTACAGGAAGTTTCTCTTTCTCTCCCTTTTGGAGTGTATCCTGCTTTCTTTGAGTTCTTATCGCTGCCCTTACGGGAATAAGTTGACAGCGAGATGTTTCATTTACAGTAAGTACATGACTAACGTGTTTTATTGCAAAGGAGAGGGGACTTCCATTCGCTTGTCCTGCCAAAACGTGCTGTTTTTACAATGGCTAATCTCTCTCACCGATAATCTTCAGACAGCCGTCTCCATGAAACTCGCCGATGTCTCCAGTGCAGAACCATCGCTGGCCTTTCTCATCCATGAAGAAGTCCTCACTGTTCTTCTGTTTGTTCTTATAGTAACCCATGGTTACGTTGGGCCCTCCGACCAGAATCTCCCCTCGCGGACAGGGCCGGTCTGTGCTGCGATATCCACCTGGATACACACGGATTTCATTATGACACAAAAAGAGAGACGGGAAATGGTTTAAACTGTATAAAGCGCAACAGTAGGGTTCCGGAAACCCAGAGGTTATTAAGCCAAGTCAGTGTTATTTTGGTCTTGTATAGTCAAACCTTTGACATTTGGTCCACATTGCAGCTTCTGGCCTGGAACTGCTTATTTAGACAGAAAGAGACCATCTGATTGACATGTAACGGGGCCAATCACAGTTTTAGGGCGGTTTCCATGAACAGTTGTGGTTGAATCACTTAAAATTAGCAGAAAATTTGTATACTACTGTGAAAGGAATGTGCTTAATTGTATTGAATGTGCACTTGTAGTGTACGTCAAATCTTAAAAGAATATAGTCTACAGTATATATATATATATATATATATATATATATATATATATATATATATATATATATATATATATATACACGCACGCACGCACACACACACACACACACACACACAGGTGCATCTCAAATTAGAATGTCGTGGAAAAGTTCATTTATTTCAGTAATTTAAAATCAAATTGTGAAACTTGTGTATTAAATAAATTCAATGCACACAGACTGAAGTAGTTTAAGTCTTTGGTTCTTTTAATTGTGATGATTTTGGCTTACATGTAACAAAAACCCACCAATTCACTTTCTCAACAAATTAGAATATGGGGACATGCCAATCAGCTAATCAACTCAAAACACCTGCAAAGGTTTCCCGAGCCTTCAAAATGGTCTCTCAGTTTGGTTCACTAGGCTACACAATCATGGAGAAGACTGCTGATCTGACAGTTGTCCAGAAGACAATCACTGACACACTTCACAAGGAGGGTAAGCCACAAACATTTGTTGCCAAAGAAGCCGGCTGTTCACAGAGTGCTGTATCCAAGCATGTTAACAGAAAGTTGAGTGGAAGGAAAAGTGTGGAAGAAAAAGATTCACAACCAACCAAGAGAACCACAGCCTTATGAGGATTGTCAAGCAAAATTGATTCAGGAATTTGAGTGAACTTCACAAGGAATGGACTGAGGCTGGAGTCAAGGCATCAAGAGCCACCACACACAGACGTGTCAAGGAATCTGGCTACAGTTGTCGAATTCCTCTTGTTAAGCCACTCCTGAACCACAGACAACATCAGAGACGTCTTATCTGGGCTAAGGAGAAGAAGAACTGGACTGTTGCCCAGTGGTCCAAAGTCCTCTTTTCAGTTGAGAGCAAGCTTTGTATTTCATTTGGAAACCAAGGTCCTAGAGTCTGGAGGAAGGGTGGAGAAGCTCATAGCCCAAATTGCTTGAAGTCTAGTGTTAAGTTTCCACAGTCTGTGATGATTTGGGGTGCAATGTCATCTGCTGGTGTTGGTCCACTGTGTTTTTTGAAAACCAAAGTCACTGCACCCGTTAACCAAGAAATTTTGGAGCACTTCATGCTTCCTTCTGCTGACCAGCTTTTTGAAAATGCTGATTTCATTTTCCAGCAGGATTTGGCACCTGCCCACACTGCCAAAAGCATCAATTGTTGTTTGAATGTTTTTCTGTTATTTGTGTGGTTGGATGGATAGATATCTATAAAGATATGTACGTCTGAGAGAATCTACGGGGTATTGTCAAGAGGAAAATGAGAAACAAGAGACCAAACAATGCAGATGAGCTGAAGGCCACTGTCAAAGAAACCTGGGCTTCCATACCACCTCAGCAGTGCCACAAACTGATATATATATATATATATATATATATATATATATATATGTTTATTTATATATATATTTAAATGTAGTAAATTGCAACCTAATCATTACAGATGTTTCATTATAAATATATTTAAATACATGACATACAAGTTTCAATATATAATTCAATATTTGATAACATACAATAGTTAACATATAATAATTCAATATATAAAATGATAATAACATACAATATATAATTCAATATATAATATTTTAGATTTTAGTATATTTTAGTATACCATAAACGTTTGCCAGTGCATCCAGCAATACACTTTAACAATATATTTAAAAAATAATGTAATTATGAAATTACATATGAATATGTATTTTAGTCCTACTTAAGTCTCCACTTGCTTACATTGATGCTTTGGAGATTACGTGACACATGGTCTCTCATTCTAATGGTTTTATAATAATACCATTATATAATGTTTGGGTCTTTTCTTTGTAATGAGAGCTGTGGACAATAATTTAATGCGTTTTCAAATAGCTGTTTAGTTACTGTGTATCATGTACAAAACAAAGCCGATCTCTCCAGAAATAGTCGCTCAAAGTGTCTTCCTTACAAGGTTGCAAACTACCTTTAATGCTTTTTCCACTTCCTTCTCTTTTGTTCTGCTGATCTTTTTCTCTGCGTAGCAAACCTCCAGACATATCGCCTGATGAATAGGTAAACGTCCATGACAGTGTTTTTATAAGAGCAGATATATATGTGTGTGTGTGTGTGTGTGTGTGTATCACACTCACCCTCTATCCAGTCCTTCAGCTGAATTTCACAGCAAACCAGTGGAGCGCCAACTCGTCCTGTACTGTAATCCCAAACTACACACACACACACACACACACGCAGACAATAAGTCTATCTATTTGCAGTAAGGGCACAGTTATATAATTATTTCCATTGCAGAAAAAAATGTGTTTCTTCATATAAAAAAAAAAAAAAGTCATATTTCAGGAGTCACCATCTGTTCGGACTGATTCACTGATTCCTCTGAGAACACAAACCTCAATCATTTTACAAGGCAGCTATCCTCCACAAATGTTCTTGCTAATGTTTCTTCTGTGGTTACTGAGGATCAGGACATTGAGTTAGTGACCTAGTTACATTTGGCTGGACATTTGTTAATATAATTTGCTGATTTACAGTTATTTTAAATATGTATAATCAGTTTACATATTAAAACGGTCATATCATGATTTGGTTGGACTATCAGGTCCACAGGTTTTTCTTTGCACCAAAAACCTAATTTAGTTTGCATGATCATTTTCCACCCAGTTTTATTGATTAGAACAGAACAATATAGTTTTGCTCGCTTGCGTTGTAAAACGTGAGCTTAATATGAACAATGGCGTAGGAGAGTGTATTTTTCATGTGTATGCATTTTAATATGATTGTGTGCTTTTAACACCTGTTCTATTTACAAACTGTTCATAGAGTGAAAATGCACCAAAAACACAATTTTTTGCAACAAACTTTAATGAAGCAACACAAAATAACAAAAACTACTTTTCCATTGTTTAAAAAAGATAAATGCCTATATCAAATTATTACCTTTACTGTTCAAAAGTTTTGTTAAGAAGCCTCTTCTGCTCACCAAGGCTGAATTTATTTGAATAAAATTAATAAAAAAAAAAATATTTTAAATTGTAATAATATTTTACTGTTTTCCATTAGAATATATTGTAAAATGTAATTTATTTATCATCACTCCAGCCTTGCTGAATTGCTGCTCAAGAAACATCTGTGATTATTATCAATGTTAAAAAAGTTGTGCTGCTTCATATTTTTGTGGAAACCTTGATACATTTTCAAAGACTCTTTGATGAATAGAAAATTCAAAATAAATCTTTTGTAATATTTTAAATGTCTTTACTGTCTCTTTTGATCAGTTTAATGCAAATATTAATTTCTTCTTACTGACCCCAAACTTTTGGATGCTAGCTTAGATTATGAAAAAGTGCATAACAATGTTTGAAATGCCGAATGAGGGATAGAATCTCACGCTGGCTGATGGTCCCAGCACCGCAGGTCTCCGTGAGGCCGTAGCCTTGACCTACAGGACAGCAGAAGCAGATGTTCATGAACCGCTGGGTCACAGCAGACAGAGGTGCTCCGCCTGACAATAACACCCGCAAACGGCCTCCTAACAACGCTCGAACCTTCTGGAAGACCAGTCTGGAGAGAGAAAGAGATTGAAGAGTTGGGACTGTGAGAACCAGTCTTGAGGAGTATCTAAAATTAGCATTGCTTTTCAATGATAATTCAATAATAATCAAATGACTTGTTCCTAGAATGTCTTCGTTTCGAGTAGCAATGAGAAGACTAAATGATTTTGGCAGGTTTTTTTTTTTTTTTTTTTTTGGATATTTCAATGTACCAGTTCAAATATTTGACTCCAAGAATAGTAAAATAAATATTTAGCTACATACTGCTGATTATCTCTAATTCAATTATACAGGGAACACGTTTTTCATTATATTAGGCTTATATAAATCTAAATCCATGTGTTCAAGTTTGAAACAATAACTTTACAGTACTTAACTTATGAGCAGCTTGTAATTGGCAAAAGAAGCTTCTCTAATACTGGAGATGGAGTGTGTTTGTGTGTATTCACGTGTGCGTGTGTGCGTGTGTGTGTGTGTGTGTGTGTGAGATGCACTTGTCACACAGCGGTGTGCTGTATCCCATCGCAAGCTGCTCCATCTTATAGTTGTAGGCCAACAGAAAGAGAGTCCTCTGAAAAACACTCATTTCCTCCACTTTCAGCATCAAATTCTTGTAGATCCGATCCATTATCTCCTACAAACAGAGACAGAGAGAAATTACGTGCATATAAAAGCTCCAGACATAACTGATGACGTCACTGAAGCATGAGTAGGATTTTTTTTTTTTTTTTTTTGGTCTCTTTGACATGGCTTTTGTTTTGAGATAAATTAATTTCTTTTCAAAACATTAAAAATGCATTTCATATATAGAATGACTGGAATTATCCTGGACTGACAACCAAGCTTAAACTTCTGAATTAAAATGGCTAGCTTCCTGACATCGTGGAGTAACAAGTCTCATTGAAACACTGACGGTGTTATGTAGTGTGGCGTAACATTTTATTTCTTAAAATTCCCTCAAAGCTGAACCAATTTTAAGGCCCTGTGACGTGTTTTATTTTTTTCTCAAATTCTGTTTTATTTTTACCAAATTGTGTGTTTTTCTGGATTCCATTTTAATGGTTTAATTCAACTGTAATAATAATTACATTTTAGATCATTTTTAATCATCTCTAAATGTTTTTATATGAATTATTTTATATATATCCACCAAATCAAAGACACTGACATATAATCAACATGCATGAGGCAAACATAAAACAGGAAATGACATCACAAAAGCGACCCCTTGACTTCACGTGGGCACAGAGAAATGGCCTCTTCTCCCAGAGAGAGAAAAAAGAAAACACAAAAAAGCACCATGAATTTGGTAATCGTTCAGCACAAAGGCACATAAAGCACCGCTGCATTACCATCTGGTATCACCACAGTATTGTTTTGCAAGGGAAGTGGACGCTGATTCTAATTGAGTTACTGCTGACATTTTTCCACTTCACATTTCATCACATCTCATGTGACATGGGAGGGTGGAGAAGCACTCCCTTATGATTCGGATGTTCTCCCACTGCTCTCAGCCGCTGTGTTTATGGAAGTTTGCTGTTCTGTGTCGTTGTCATTCCACAGGGACCCTTTTGTGCAACCACACCATGACAATGTCTGTGTGTGTGTGTGTGTGTGTGTGCATTAACAGTGTCATCCGGCAAAGAAAATCTAGAAATTAAACATTATTAATTGTGTATCTACAGTGTATGAGTCACTACTCATCTGTGTGTGTGTGTCATAAGGATATCCACACCGGGGTTTCTCACGTTCTGTTTACAGCTGTAAATCATTCCAGACAATCACATTCACTGACATTCAACCCCAAAAGCCCAGAGAGAAACAGAGAGAGAGAGATTCAGCCTTACTGGTACTGCTGCCATTAAAGTGGGCCGCAGGACGCTAATGTCTCCTTTGCTTCCCTTCTTTATCTTGGTGGACTATAAAGTAAAAATAATTAAAAGAAAAGTTTTAATTCATCTCAACACAGTTGCAAAAAAATAAGAAACTCCCACAGCACTGCACATTTTTTCCATTACGTACTGCTGTGGTTTCAGCATTTTCCACTGAAAATATTTGACATTCAATGCATGATTGTGACGTCACCGTGTTGATCATGTTGTAATTACAGAGCAGTGTCTTACTGTGACATACTGAAAAAAAAAATGTTGTAGAAACTATTTTTTAAATAATTGCTTCATTTCACAAATAACTACAAAGTAACACAATGTATTAAACATCATCACAAAGTCTCAAGTCTCATTCAAAGTTTTATTATTCCTTAAAATATATATATATATTTTAAATGTATTTATATATATATATATAGAGAGAGAGAGAGAGAGAGAGACTGATTATATATATGATAAATCTATACAATATAAAATACTCAAGATATTTGTAACTAAAATTGATTATACCAAATTATTATTTTATATTATTACTTTAAACTGTTTTAATAGCTGTATTTTATGTTTATGTTTTAGTGGTTTAGGCACGATATTTTATTATTTATTGAAATATTTAAATAAAAAAAAGATAAATATTTAGTATAATAGATAATATTTTAAACTGAAATATTTATTGTTATTAGTATATACAGTATACACACACATATATCCATATCCATATATATATATATATATATATATATATATATATATATATATATATATATATATATATATATATATTCTACCGTTTATATGTTTGGGATCAGTAAGATTTTTTCTTGTGGACATCAAGGATGTATTTATCTGTATATATAACATTGTCCGTAATTTTGACAGAAAGGGTCGTCAAAATTTCTTCATAATTTATTATTACCCGTCATTTTAATTTTCAGATTTTAATTATAAGACATTTAATTGCTTATATTTATGTTCACATTAAAAAAAAAAAAAAAAAAAAAAAAAAAAAAAAAAAAAATATATATATATATATATATATATATATATCTATATATATATATATATATATATATATATGCTAGGGCGAAAAAAAAAAAAAGATTTCTCAATTTTAATAGATTCTCATTTTTATGCACCAATATTGATTCTTAAATCCCAAGCAACTCTGTTTTCAGCTGATGAATGAACCATACATATAGTGCGCCTCCCCGCTTTGCTACTTTTGATATGAAACAGTCTCAGATTTTAAATTATGTCTATTTTATTAGGAAATTCAAGCAACATTTAATAATAATAATAATAATAATATATATATATATATATACATATATACATATACATATATATATATATATATATATATATATATATATATATATATATATATATATATATATATATATATATATATATAAATTAAACAATAATACATGAATATATAATTTGCCTGTATTATTGCTTGATTGTGACATCACTGTGATTTATGTGATTATGTTATGTGATTATGTTTTGATTACAGAGCAGTGACATTTTGCACTAAAAAAAAAAAACTGTAGAAACAATTTTCATTCAGAATTTCCAAGTAAATTTCACAAATAATTACAAGAAAATGGCAAGAAGCATTTAATTAAACATGAAATTTTTCAGATTGAAAGGGTATTTTCTTATAAAACATACTCCCAACAATCTTTGTACAACTTCGTACAATCTTTTTATACAGTTTCAGCCAATGTTTTGATTTCCAGAATGTACACAGTAAATATGAACAAAACTATGTGTTGTACCTGGTTTGTGAGTGTTTGTGGTGAAGAGTAGCCGATTCTGCAGCCGTGAGCCAAACACACCATCTCAGCGCTCAACTCCAACACGTGAGCCAGTGGAAGGTAGCCAATATATGTGTCATCCTCACTGTAAAAACACATATCAACTGTCTGTCAGGTTTTACATTTAAAACCAGAACCATTCTTGAGCATCAACTCAGCATAAAGTCAGCATGACTCAGCATGAAAATTCAGCTTTGATCACAGGAATAAATTACATTTTACAATATATTCACATAGAAAACAGCTATTTTAAATTTCACAGTATTACTGTTTTTTTTTTGTTTTTTTTTTACAGATTTTTGAGCTTTGGTGAGCAAAAAAAAACACTTCAATAAGAAATTTTTTTAAGAAAACATTAAAATATATTACCAATTGCAAACTTCATTTACAGGAAGAGCATATTTACATCCAAATTGTTAATAATTTATAGCAAAGTGTATTTTTCTAAACAATAGGAAAGTAGTTTATTATATTATGTTTTATATTTTAGTTGCATTTTCACTGTATTTTCTTGCAGAGTTCACAAGATTTGCAAAAAATCATACAAATGTCATGTATAAAATATACATGACATATATAACATACAGTGCGTGGCAAAGAAACCCCACAGACCCATAATAGTCACAGGTTTTTTTTTTTTGCTTTCCGTTTATTTTAATCATTGGGAATGACTGGTTCCCCTTCAGGAACTCGAGCTGGCCTCCAAGGCCTTCTTGTCAGGTGTGTCCATGCAGGACATCTGCAATGCAGCTGGATAGTCCACGCCCCTCACATTCGTCAGATTTTATGGTTTAGATCTGCGAGCCACTCCAGGCTCTTCTGTTCTCTTGCCTTAGCTGTGCTCCCTGTATACACAATAGGCAGGGACTTGCAAGTCTGGCGGCGTCGGCATTCTCGTTCCCATAGCGTTTTTCGGATGCAGCTCGAGTTCCTGAAGGGGAACGTCCCAGGTCCCAGGCGTTCCCATAGCGTTTTTCGAACGCAGCGTCTCGTTCCCTTCGGGGGAACCATAGTTACATACATAACCTGGGACGTTTTCTAGGAAACACTGATAAACATTCAATATCCACAAACACATTAGTGAATGACGACAGATGGCAGGATGTCAGCATGTACAGTATGTGTGGATGTGTTTTATACCCGAGGCTGGGAATCCTCTCGGCCATGCCAGTGATTCCAGCAATAATATTACTGTGAGAGATCATGACTCCTTTTGGCACGCCGGTGGAGCCGCTGGTGTACATGATCACAGCCACATCAGCCGCACACGGAGGCCGTCTCTGCCTCGACGCTGTAGACAGAAGCAGGCGGAAGTTACTAGAAACTCCTAAATTACATTATATCTAGTGAATGCTTCACTTTGATCTCCTGAATACTTATGACATCATAGATAGAGCAGTGCTTTGATCTCATAGTGCAATTTTGAAATCATAGTTTCATTGTGAGATCACAGAGCTTCTTTACTTAGCTTACCGCTAAAAACTTATAGCAAAATTAAAAATACATGAATTAAGACAAAATTGTAATTTCCCTATTTTACTCAGAATGTTCTCAGTTTTTAATATATTAATACACAGCTCCCACACCCTTTGACAAATTAATTTCCCTTTTTTTTCATTTGTGATTTAAACCTCAAAATGTATTTTATAGAGATCTCAAGCCAATTAAAATAACTAGAAATATGTAAATACACAACACATTTTTAAGATGTTATTCATTTCTATGAATTTCCCAGCCTTGGAAAAATCACAATATTCAGTCAGATTTGTTTGCGTTTTGTTTTTTACTGCCACAGCTATTCTATGGCTATTTTCAAGGTGAAAACATACAAGTCATAAAAATAAAAAATTCTATTTATAAAACAAATTATGATTTTATATTTTTATGTTTTAAATATAGAAATTAAAGGTATTTAAGACAATATTTAAGAAAATATTACGACCCAATAAAATAAGCTCTGATCTGTTTTCTTAAAGGAACAGATAATTCAAAAATAAAACTTTCAATTTTCTGTGGGGAAAAAAAATATGTTTTCTGTACAATGGAAGCATATTAAATAACAACTACTTGAACTATACTTTTATGGTGGTGTTGTTATTTCTGTTCAGTGTGCAGGAAGAGCTGCATAAACTTGTATGGCTTATGGATGAACAGTGTTATTTTAGTATTTTTTACATGTATATATGATTATATATTTTAATATTTTTACAATTAGCTTTTATTATTATATTTCTATAAAAATTGTAGTTTTAGTAATTTTGCTGTGCTTTTGTCATTTTTTTTTATTTTTAACAACATTTTAGTTTTAGCTAACAATAGCAATAATGGTTTAGTACGACAATAAATGAAGACAAATGATGCTACTTTTTGGCAAAACACCCATAACATTGAAAATGAGGGGATCGGTTGTAAGCTTTAATTTATAGTTGTTTGAATTTCATTAATAAGACTATTAAAGTAAAAATATTGTGTGTATGTGTGAATGAATAAATAAGATAAGAACAAGAAGTGGGCGCCGGATGTCAGCAACAGAGTGTTTTAGCTTTGAAAACCAAAGTGCCATTTAAGCTGTTCCAAGTTTTCAGAACCATAAATGTGGAACATGGGATTTTGGAAGAGTACATTTGTGTGTTTCGAGGCACATTGTGATTTAGCATTAGCACGCTGACACAGAACAGAGCGAATGTCATGTTGAGTCGAAGGAGGAAGATCAGCTGGATGTCATGTGAAGTCTGTGGCAGTGTGAGAAAACGTGACCCATCACACACACACACACACACACTATCCAGTGTGTAAACGACTACTACTACCAGCTGTTGAAGGTCAGCCCTGCTTCACATAGAGCTATAATGGAGGAAATAAATGGTGGAGTGAAAGAGTCAGGGACACCCTCGACCCTGGCCTTAATTTGACACAGATGGAGGATTTCTTATTCACATGACCTGAAGCGACCTCAAACACACACACACACACACACACACACACACACACACACACTAGTACCATTCTCAGGATGGGCCCCCAGCCTCGTCACAGCCACCATGCTGTGGACACTGATGCCTTGCGGGTATTCAGAGCCGCTCTTGAGTTTATCGTCCACAATGATAATGTGTTGTAATCTCGGCACCTCTAGCAAAATACTCTGTGTCAAGATACAAGCAGAAAAACATTAGTACACTGATGCATTTCAAAGCAAAATATAATATTCAGTAGGAGGGGATTATAGAAAGCAGGCTGTGAAATTAATGATTAGTATGGTTTTCCATGCCCACTGGATTCAAAGGGTCAATGTTACACCATCTCTATACTTACAAGCAATACATACAGTAAATGATATATACACTACTGGCCATATTACTAAGATTTTTTAATGTTTTTGAAAGAAGTCTATTATGCTAGAATAAATTGTGAAGGATCATGTGACACTAAAGACTGGAGTAATGATGCTGAAAATTTAACATTCCATAAAAGAAATAAATTACAATTATTTACAATATATGTGACCCTGGAGCACAAAACCAGTCTTAAGTCGCTGGAGTATATTTGTAGCAACAGCCAAAAATACATTTTATGGGTCAAAATTATAGATTTTTCTTTTATGGCAAAAATCATTAGGATATTAGTAAAAATCATGTTCCATGAAGATATTTTGTACATTTCCTACTGTAAATATAGTAAAACTTAATTTTTTATTAGTAATATGCATTGCTAAGAACTTCATTTGGACAACTTTAAAGGCGATTTTCTCAGTATTTAGATTTTTTTGCACCCTCAGATATCAGATTTTCAAATAGTTGTAGACAAATATTGTCCGATCCTAATAAACCATACATCAATTGAGAGCTTATTTATTCAGCTTTCAGATGATGTATAAATCCCAATTTCAAAAAAATGACCCTTATGACAGATTTTGTGGTCCAGGGTCACATATTACAATATAAAACAACTATTTTGAATTGTAAGCAGATGAGTCTTCTTTCAAAAACACTGGGAAAAAAAAAATCTTCATTGTTCCAAACGTAACACTTTCAGACTGTGGTGTATATTTTCAGTTATATTAGATGATAGATAGGCCTAGATCTTTTGTTAGTCATATTAAATATAATGTTTTAAAACAAGTTTGATTACTACACGAGTCTGGTGTTTGAGTGTTTGATCACCTTGAGTTTGGTTTCCAGAAGTTCTTTGCTGGTGATGATGTGAGAAACTTCAGCTTCATTTAGTCCATGAGCAATAGCAGGACCACCCAGAGTAGAGTAAAGAGTGACCACTGTAAAACACACAGATACATCCATATAGGTCTTATAAAGTTGATAATCATTAGCTTGACTTCAGAGAGTATATTTATGTGTGTATATATATATATATATATATACACACACACACACACACACACACACACACACACACACACACACACACACACACAGTATATGAGTAACAAACAACACAGTATAAGTAACACTTTATACATATATACATACATACTGTACATTATTGTTTCTCCTCTATGCCCCGCCTTTTTGAAACGCGTTGTTTTTTTTACAAAGCTCATCGTTCTGAAAAGCAAAGTGTGGTCTGATTGGCCAGCTATCCACTGCTTTGTGATTGGCCGAATGCCTCAAGCGTGTGACGGAAATGTTACGCCCCTTAACATACTGTGATGCATGTCCCGGTCAGAACACCGGCGAGACAAGACAAAGACAATAAAACCCATTACAAACGAGGCATTTGTTGCATCCAGTGGGGACATATTTACGGATTATAATGACTTGTACTGTGTTTTTACGCATTGCGTTGCATCGTGCAGCGTAAACATAAAACCATGTCTGCATTTGTGATTGAAGAAACAACAAGCGCTACTCTACAACAGCGGTTCTCAATTCCAGTCCTTGTGCCCCCCTATGCTATATGCTCTGCATATTTCGCACGTCTCTCTGTTAACACCCCTTTTTACCATTCTCTGGTAATGTTCATGTCCACCCTGGCTCTTCTTCTGATGTTCTTTCTGATGTTGTTTTTCATACGGATAGTGTGGCCTTAAATAACATATGTTTTGATGATTTTTGTATCTGCAATAATCTTGGGTTTTTGCATGTAAACGCAAGAAGCATATTACCTAAACTGGACCAGCTTTAAGTATGGGTTGAGAGTTCTAACCCTGACATTTTAGTAATCACTGAGACATGGGTATTTATATGGTTACAACCTGTTTCGGCAGGATAGGTCATCTAAGGGTGGGGGGGTGGCTATTTTCACCAAAGAATATCTTCAATGTAGTATAGCCCTGGCAAGTCTGTACCCAAACAGTATGATCTTTTTATTCTTAACATGAAATTATCAAACAGCTTTTTTTTATCTATGGCTGGCTGCTATTGCCCTCCATCTGCACCAGCATGTACCCTAGAGGCCTTAAGCAATGCTCTTGCGCCTTTCACCAGGTCCGAGTTGATCATACTTGGCGATCTAAACTGGGACATGCTTAAGCCCCCTGAGAAAGTTGTACAACAATTTGACTGCCTAAACCTTCACCAAATCATAAACCTACCTACTAGATACAACCCAAAAAAGATCTTCTTACTGCTGTGATCAACAAACATGCCCCAAACAAAAAGATACGCATAAAAAACCGCAACAGCCCATGGATTAATCATGATCTAGCTGTTCTGCTTCAGCAAAAAAATACAGCCTGGCGCAAAGCACGTAAGACACATTCTGTCAAAGACAACCTTTTATTTCGCCAAATTAGGAACAAGGCCACACAAGCAGTGAGGGAGGCTAAAGCTGGCTTCTTTAAAAAACAGTTCACACTTTGTGGTGCGGATCCTAAAGCATTTTGGAATACGGTAAAAAAACTAGAAAACAAACCCCGGACCATACCATTGTCCCTAAAAGTGGATGACATAGTTGTCACTAATAAAAACTCCATGGCTGAAGCATTCAATCATCACTTCATAAATTCTGGCTTTGTTTCCAGTGCATTAAACCCTATTGCTACAGCCCCTGCAGCCTCTAATACCTGCAGCCTTTTAGCACCTCCTCACAGTTTTTCCATCCGGCCTGTTTTAGTGGGGGAAGTCCTGAAGGAATTGACAGCTCTGAACCACAATAAAGCAGCTGGGTCAGATGATCTTGCCGCTTTTTTCATTAAAATTGCTGCCCTTGTCATTGCGGCTCCTCTCACAGCCTTTATTAATCTCTACCTCCATACAGCCGAGATTCCGCCTGCTTGGAAAGAAGCAGTTGTGCTTCCCCTGTATGAGGGTGGTGATCAGGCTGACCTAAAGAATTACAGGCCAATCTCCATCTTGCCTTGTGTGTCTAAAATTCTGGAAAAACTTGTCAACAAACAACTAATCAATCATCTTAATGTGAACGGTATCATCTCCGGGGAACAGTCTGGCTTGTGATCAGGGTGTGGTTGTGTTACAGCTACCACTAAAGTGCTCAATGACATTACATCTGCGTTACATCTTTTGACTCTGTGGACCACAATACGCTCATCCACAGACTCAGCAGCATTGGTGTCACTGATCACTCACTGGTTTGGTTTTCAAATTATCTGTCTCACCAGGTTCAACGTGTAAGAGTTGAAACCCATTTCTCCCATTCTCTCCCGGTCACCAGGGGTGTCCCCCAAGGCTCCATCCTTGGCCCTACACTTTTCTCAATTTATATTAATAATATTCCCCAGGCAGTTGGTAATTCACTCATTCACTTATATGCTGATGATACAATCCTTTATGCCACAGGTTCCTCCCCTGATGCTGTTCAAGCTACCCTGCAAGATAGCTTTTACCAACTACAGCAGTCTTTTACTCAACTCAAACTCACTCTCAATACCTCCAAAACAAAAATAATGTGGTTTTACCGTAAGGGTACTACGCCTCCTCCTCCCCTTAACATCACCACCTGCAAGGGGGCTATTCTAGAACAAGTCACTGCATATAACTACTTGGAAATCTGGTTGGAAACTTCACTTTCTTTCTCTATTCACATATCAAAGCTGCAATCAAAGGTCAAAGCCAAACTTGGTTTCCTTTACAGAAACCGCTCTTCCTTCACCACCTCTGCCAAACTTACTCTCATTCAAATGACCATTCTACCCATGTTAGACTATGGAGACACTATATACAGGGTTGCTTGCAAGTCCACTCTATCAAAACTTGATGCTCTTTATCATTCCACTATCAGGTTTGCCACAAATGCACCCTTCAATACACACCACTGTGCTCTATATTCATCTGTTAACTGGCCCTCCCTTCACAATCGCCGTAAAATTCACTGGTTCACCTTCATTTATAAGACACTTCTCGGCCACTCACCTCCTTACTTAGGTCACCTGCTGCAGCCAAAACCCGTCACATATAACACTCGGTCCTCACTTCATCTTCAACTAAGCATTCCCAAAACCAATTCTGCGTTTGGTCTTACATCTTTTCAATCTGCTGCCGCTCGTGACTGGAATGCTCTGCAAAACATTCTCAAACTGGATAAACTAATTCCAATTTCATCCTTCAAAACTAGTATATCATACTTGTTCACGGACATATGCAGTTGCTTCACTACATAATTATTTTTTTATTTTTATTTTCTTAACAGCAAATAGATTGATGATGATGTTTGATGTTTTAAATTGTATTTATGTAAATGCTAACCTGTATGTATTTCTAGTGTTCTGTATTTATTTTAGCCCTATTTCCCTTTCCCTAAGTGGTTATTCCACTTGTCAGGCCGCCATTGTAAATAAGAACCTGTTCTTAATGACTTGCCTGTAAAAAAAAACAACAACTTCGGAACATTCATTCACGGATTTGCACTGTGCAATGTCTTCACACATGGACAAGTGTGAAATCATATACCTCTGTAAATAAATACAATTTAAATTTACGTCTCTCACACTTCAATGCACTTTGAATAGAACATATACATTCGCTTCGAACTGGAATCATGGTGGAATATCCTGTGATGTCCACTTCGCAGGGCACTTACGTTTGAATAGAACAAACGTCTGAAGCCGTAAGAGAAACATACAAAATGTGCAGATTAGGGGGGCGCAAGGACTGGAATTGAGAACCGCTGCTCTACACTGCTCAGAACTGGCTTTTGAATCATCAGTGGCAATTCCTTTTGGGATCCAGTGGGGGGCGTTAGAACGAGCCGTTTTAGGAGAGCATGGTTGACTCTTAACTTTTATAAAGAATATCTCTTTGGGTTTGAGACTTTAGTCTTTGCAACTTTACAGATCTTCTTTATGCACCAAGAGCTTGTAACTCTCCAAAGAGAAGGAGCACATGAAATCACATCATATGACCCCTTTAAAGCTACAGAAAGCATGGTTTTCCTGTCACAGGCATTCACATGCTCTTTCATGGTATTCCCAGTCATCCAGAAAAATGACTCACTGATTTCTATTTAACTGCCAAGAAATAAGGAACTTTACACTGTGGCTGTGACCTTTGAGTGTTTACATACACTCATGCTGATGGAGCATTTCTCTTTGCTCTCTATAGAGATCTTTCCTTTTATTTTTCAATTTAATGTCAACAGAAAAAACACTCAAGTAAGATGTATGACATATAAAAGCCTCTTTCTGCCACATAAAAAAAAAAAAAAAAAAAAAAAAAACAGAAGGTAATACACTTTTTATCCCACATTTCCTGCCTCTTCATGCAATTGCGAGTTTATCTCTCTCGTATTTGAAATTAACTTATCACAATACTGAAAAAAAAGTCTGAATTGTGAGAAATAATTGGGAATTGTGAGGGGGGAAAAAGTCTAAATTGTGAGTTATAAATTATATATATATATATATATATATATATATATATAATTATTATTTATCCTGTGAACTTCCATAATGATGTAATCTGTCTTTATTTTAAAATAAATGCTGTTTGTTTTTATATTTTGTTATGCCATGCCTGTTTAATTTAGGTTTATAAATATATATATATATATATATATATATATATATATATATATATATATATATATATATATATATATATATATATATACACACACCATTTTTTTAATAATGTTTTTAAATTTAATTGATTTAATATTAATTAATTTACAACAAATACCGTAAATATTCACAGCAATATTGTGAAATATTCTTAAAATTTAATTCGTCACATGATCCTTCAGAAATCATTCTTATATGCTGATTTGCTGCTCAGTTATTGCCAATTATTATTTGTGTTCAATTATTAATATTAGTTCTTTTTTTTTTGTTATATTATGTTGAAAACAGTCATGTTGCTTCATGTTTTTACTGTCTTTGCTGTCACTTTTGATCAGTTTAATGCATGAATAAAAGCATTGATTTATTTAAAAAATACTTTTGATTTTTGATATACATATAAATATATTCATATAATAATATAATAAATAAATAAATAAATATATTTAGGAATAAACATGGACACATACAATTCATAATAAATGTAAAGATTTTTTCAAAGACTCAATCATTTTTATTTTATGTTCATGGAGGCTGTTGTGTAACCATGTCAGTTATCTGTAGTAACAGCACACATGGCTATGAAAAGTTCAGGACGAGGGCAAACAAGCATAAGCAAGAACACACACACACACACACACACACACACACACACACACACACACACACACACACAACACACAACTATAATCATGCACACATGAATAAACATTCATATAGATATACACGCTGCACACACAGTTTTGCATATGACTGACAAACACATATGAAACAATCCATGTGCCTTCACTTTCTCGCTCATACAAACCCAAACACACACACACACGGCTGCACTGAGAACACAAGGGATCAGCAAGCTGCAGTCTGTGACATCATCAGTCTGCGTCACTGCCTGAGGGCGCGACACTTCATCCGTGAGACACAAACAGAGAGGAGAGCGCCACGGAAACATCAACACACACACACACACGATGATAAGCTTAAATGTGTATGTATGAGAGCACACGGACACACACATCTGACATAAACATTAACATAACCATGTGGAAAAACGCATGTTTGCAACACATAACATATGAACACAGTCACTCTCTCTAACACACACACATACACTTAGGCATGATGACAACGTAGTACGTGAGCATCTGATGTTGCCAAACACCAGAGTGCAGAAGTCAGCCAAAGAGACACAGACGTCTGTGTGTGTGTGTGTGTGTGTGTGTGTGTGTGTGTGTCAGTGAATTTATGTGACAGACATGAGGAGGTGAACCTCATGAAATGTCTCAAAATAAAATAAAATAAAATAAAATAAAATAAATTAAAATATAATATAAAATAAAATAAAATAAAATAAAATAAAATAAAATAACATACATGAAACAAAATGGAAAAAGGAAAATGATTTTAACAATATTCAAAAAAATCATAAAATTATTATAATTAAAAATGATTACAAATAGATTTATAGATAGATAGACAGATAAATAGATATATAGTTATTTATTTATTTATGAATAATTGTGACGTTATTTTATATATCCTATTTTATTTTTACACTTTACTATTATATTTGTTATATAAATTGTTTACTTTTATAATTTACATATAATAGTATCATTTAATAATAATATTATAATTAATAATAATCTACTATACATACATACACACACACACACACACACACACACATATACATATATATATATATATATATATATATATATATATACAAACAGATACAATATAGCCTATATCTAGTATACTTGTGTGTACAAAAACAGATACATGCATTTAAGGTCTGCTGTATCATTCAGGAAAATGGACCAAACATTTTTTACTGTTATATTGATTTTGCGCACAGGAGCCCTAAAAAAGACTTTTATTTTCTCTATGCTAATATTCTTTTGACTCTGGGGTGAAATGTGTGTGTGTGTTCAGGGAGGACCCTGAGCTGAGAAAAATCACATCCCTATCAGACACTTCAGAGGAGGATTAGTGAATAAAAGACGAGGAGAGAGAGGATGAGGGGGAGAAGGAGGAGGAGGTGATGGGGGGGGCACTTTTATATAACAGAAGTGCAATGAGGACAATCTGACCTCCATATTGAACACACACAAACCTCTGTATTAGCCCCCTGTGTGTCATAAACACACAAATTTGGAACAAATCTGGCTGCAGTTTTGCACAAGCGTGAGGGTGAGGTTTTCCCTGTGCATGTGTGTCTGTTCAGTAACAACAGTGTCAGATCTTCTCCCTTCCACGCTGCAGTTTATACAGGCCTGTAAATGTACAAGCTTGTAAATGTAAAGCTTAGAAATATTCAAATTTTCTTTAGAAAACGACAACTTGCTTTCACAATGTTAGGGTGTTATTTTGGTTGTTAGATATCCTAAGAGGATTTAAACCTATATTCCACCTAAAAATGAAAATGTGGTCATTATCTCCCCCTCATGTCATGTGTATGTGTGTGACTCACATGGGAAGTTGTACATGAAACAGGCCTGTGCCGCTATGATCCACTCCGCTCTCGTCTCACAGAAGATGGCAATGTTTTTCAGAGGTTTCTGTCCAAGAGCAACCAAACCGCTGCCGAAAGCTCTCACTTCTTTATACACCTGATCATACGACATCCAGCGATACTCTCCCAAAATCACCTACAGAGAAACACAAAGGGTCTGAAACGGTTTGTTTTCTGTTAAGCTGCTCTTCACTCACCTGTTCAGAGCTTTCTATCAACTTTTTTCCTTTCATTGAATCAGACTTTACAATTTACATCAACAGCTCCTCCTATTGGTTCATTATATAGTCACAATTCATGGACTTACAGGAATCATTTTCTGCATTTTTGAACCCTTTGAATAATGTTTTTCCATCAACCTAGTTTGAGAGCCTGTTCTAGTACACCCCCAAAACAAAATCAAGACTTTATAAAAGAGCATAATAGGAAAACATTTTTTTTTAATATACAATTATGAAAATGAAACAATTATACTGACTTTTACAATTAAACATCTGTGTGAAGTTGCTGAATATTGGATAGTTCCTCTTCTCAAAATAGTATGAAAAATTATTTTTATGATATGAGAAAGATTAATATACTATGTAGAAATAATTTAACAAATGCAAAGTATTATTATTATTATTATTATTATTACTGAAGATAGTAATATTATTATTATTACTATTTTAATATCATTTTTCTCTCCTTTATATAAAATAAAATATTTGTACAGTTTTCTATTATATATATATCAATATATACACACACACATTTGGTTTATGTAAGTTGAATATTAGATAAATATTTTATTTATTGAATAGTTCAAACGCTTTTCAAAATAGCATCCAGGATAAAAATAAAATTGTGCAGAGATATGTGCAGTGAGTTCAGATTTGTGTTTCAGACATTGTTGTGGAGTATTCAAACACAGTAGAACCAGGATCGTGTAAGAATGAAGCAGTCTCTTAAACAACGTTAGCACAAAATCAACACAGCAAGCGGAAACAAACACCCAGCAGTTTTCTGGGATGCAAAATCAAGCCCTTCTCATGTTGCACAACAGCAGCAGCGGCACATGTTTGGCAGCTTTAGTTGAATAACAGCAGCATCACAACAGAATATTACTACTATGAGCTGCTCCAGTGCTGAACAATAGGATTACCATCAGAAGTGAGCGATCATTCACATGCTGCAGGTCAGTTTGTTACAGACCGGCTGACTTAAAGGGTCATGACATGGAAAACAAGATTTTCTCTGCCCTTTTGAGTTTGATGTATTATGTAGACAAATTCCCACAAAAATGCAAAACAAAACTCCCTTACTAGTCCACTCAGGACATTTATTAAAACTAAACTGCAAAAACAAGTCATTCACAATCACATTTACAGTATTAGCTATTTAACCTTAGGTCCAAATTTCAATCATTTAATTATGATTTGTCCAATATTTAAATATATGTTCATTGTAATTTGGTCAATATTTGAATATATGTTTCTTATAATTTGTCTAATATTGGAATATATGTTTGTTATGACATGTTTGATATTTAAATACACACTACCAGCCAAATGTTTGGAATAATTAAGATTTTTTTTTATGTTTTTGCAAGAATTTTCATTTGCTCACCAGTGTCGCATTTGCTTGGATGCCTTAAATTCACCAAAAGTGACAGTAAAGACATTTATAGTTTTTCAAAAGATTGCTAATTGATAATAATTGGGCAGCACATCAGCATATTAGGATGATTTCTGAAGGAAGACTCACATCACAGGAATAAGTTATATTTTAAAATATATTTAACTAGAAAACAGTTATTTTAAATTGTAATAATATTTCACAATATTACTGTTTTACTGTACTTTCGATCAAATAAATGCAGCCTCGGTGAGCTTAAAAAAAACGTAATTATTCCAAACTTTTGTCCAGTTGTGTTTATTTATTATACTATGCCCAAATGTAGCATAGTGCACATTTAATCTTTGTGTCTAGTTGTTTCTAAATTATTTTAGAAAGGCATTTTTGCATCTCTTTATTAATCAAGTTTTCAAGCAAGTTTTCAATGACTGAAACATGTTCATGAGAACTAAACTATAACCTTTGTTAAAGCTTCAACTAACAACATAAGTGGACATCAGGGGAAAATAAATTAAAAAAGTGCTGCTAACACACCTGAGAGATTTTTTAAGGGCTTACAAGGACTTACAGAAGATACGCACCTTCTTGAAGACTCTTCCATCCTCTGAAGTTTCATCTTCCTCACTCAGCAGATCTCTGGTTCCCAGGCAGTCGAAGTGAGGAAAGCGGCATACGGACGATTCAAACACCAGGTCGAGTGTGTTCACCCCGGGCTGTAGGCATGTGGCCAGCACCCTCAGCGCTCCGATGTCCCGGTATGGTCCCGAAGGGTGTCCGCTCACAGAACGGGCCTTCACCCTCCGTGAGCACTCGGAGAACGTCTGTGAGTCGGACGATCTCAGCAACAGGTACGGCAGGTAAGAGATGAGAGAGTACAGCCAAACCACCAGCCTGAATATGACGACCACTACTGGACTCACATCCTGCTTCAGCCTCATTCTGACTCATACCAAGACAGTCAAAGAATCACCAGGGTTTGCAAATTTGCAGTAGATAAAATATTCAGCAATCATTTCAAAGATATCATGCATACATTCACACACACAAAGCTTACTGAATAAGACATCCAGAAGCTATTCCTGCAGATGTCATTTATTATTCACACTCATCAGTTTCTGTTAGGCCAAGGAAGTTCATCTTTTCAAGCCACAAATATCACTTTAACAATATGCACTTACAAATAATTAAAACTTGACATTAGTGGCATGCATTATATGCCGTTGGATCTTCAGCTTTATAGTGTCTTTTTTTTTTTTGGCAGTTTTCAGAACTTGTATCTCCACTTTCCTTGTTTAGAAACCAAAAAGAAAAAATAAAATAATATGGGATTGTAATGAAATGAAGGCGAGTTGATGTTGAGGAAGATTTTGTGGTGATGGATTATTTTTGATCTCGGTTTATTTTTCTCATTCTGTTTCTTTTTTAGTATATTTCCCCACCCGTCTTTTTCCAAGAACTGAGTGAGTCACAGCTGTCTTCTCATTGGAAATAAAGACAGAATAATTCAACCTCAATCTAAATGCTCCTAACTAACAGGGAAACATAAGTCAGCATATAAGAGCATTGCACAACAACATAAGCTGAATGCCGTGGGTCTGAAACAACGTGTTCGGTATTTATGATGATACAGTAAATCTGAAATCGCTGCCAATTATTAGGGGGAATGTGGAGAGGCTAGATTTACTTCTTCTTTCCAATGAAAGAATCTTTGTTTGACACCACCAACACTCATATAGGACAGAAGAAGGCGTATAGCGTGAGAGAAACAGAGAGAGTGAGAAAGAGAGAGAGAGAGGTAGTGTTGCCATTATGTCATGTTCTGTAAGTAACACTGAGCATGTGTCTGCTTTACTGTGCGTCTTTGTGCCCAATATGAGCATCTGCGGCTGTGTGTTTTCTGCAGTCAGTGTCTTACAGTAAGGGGGTGAAGAAATTTTATTTCGCATTAAGAAAATAAAGCCCAATCCTGACAGAACACAATATTTGTTAAAAAAAAAATGTAATGACTGTAATGAGAATTAAACATTGAATTTTAATGAAAGATGCATTACTTGGATTACTTATGGATTATTGTGATGTTTTTATCAGCTGTTTGGACTCTCATTCTGACGGCACCCATTCACTGCAGAGGAATGATTGGTGAGCAAGTGATGCAATGCTACATTTCTCCAAAACTTTTCAATTGAAGAAACAAACTAATCTAAGTCTAAGATTGCCTGAGTAAAATATTCAGCAGCAAATTTTCATTATTGGGTGAACTGTTCCTTTAAGTGAATAAAATTAAATGTCATTCTTTATGCAAAATATTTTTTTCTTTAGATTTTGGGTTAAAATATGAGCAAGACAGTTTTCATGTCATTCACTCATCATGCAACCCCTAGTTTATGCCCATACACAAACACAATCATAAGTTGAGCGATTGCAAATTGACTGACATGGTTGTTATGATTGCAAATGCTTCATTCTTCAAAACATTAGAGCTGGAAGTGTCAGCAAACCATCTGAAACCATTTCATGGATTCAAACACTGAAAACTAAAATTTTAATGCAGTAAAGCTTAAGAAACTCAATAGGCTGGGTGTTTACAGACACTACCTGCCACAGCTCGATCTTATGACCTCTTCCTCTCCCACCCAGAAGTCCAACAGAACACATCCTGCACAAAAGCACCTCTGTGTGCCATTCCTAATCATAATTTGATTCCTTATAACAGCAGTATCCCAGACTCCCTCACTCTCACCAAATGGGAGCTTCTCTCAAGTGTCTCTTAAAGATATTCCATCTTTAAGGACATTACAGAGATCAACATTGTGTTTAGTAAAACTTTAAAAGCAATCTACAAAATTAGATATCACTGAAGGCTGGTCTAATAGATTTTGTCTGTCTTGATCAGAATTGAATAACGTTACTGTAAACGCGTTCGGATGTAACCATAGCAACAGTTCGCCGCTCGAGCGATTTCAGTTACTATCAGTATCGGACGGTACATAAACAAACTTATGTACGTTACCATAATTGTTTATCATTAGGTTTACACATAAGAAATATATCACCAAAACATTTTGGGTCCGTTTTAACCCTCTTTAATATAGCTAACTGTGCAAGAAGGATGTGAGAGAAGACCCTCAACAGTTTGCGCCTCAAAAATTCATCAAACACACACACACACACACACACACACACACACACACACACACACACACACACACTCTAACCTCAGTTCGTTGCCAACCTCTTCTTCTTTGACGGTTTATGACGTTTGGAGTTCGTTCACGTTTGTAGCGGTTCGTCGCGCTCGTGGGTGTGGAGCGCGAGCTGTGATTGGACTCTCCGCGGTGGCGCGTGCCGGGGTCCGATGCGTGATGTCACGGGGCCCGTGGCTCGGGGTCACTCGCGGTCGGCTCGTAGTGTTGCTCCATCTGCAAGATTATGACGCCATAGTGAGGTTTCAGTTCTTCACTCAAGCGCGCGCCCAAAGCTGCCTTTACGCATCGCCAAAACTTTTAACTTAAATAATTACAAGAATTTATATGGATTTTAGTGGATTCATTTTTGCGGATTAGATGTAAAAGAACAAAAAGCATGTTCATGTTTACCAACTCTGCAGTCTTAGCTCTTAATTTCAGAATAAGGCTACAGATTAGGGTCAAAGAAAGTGTCCTGTACGGTATATGGCTCAGATGGGCCCTTGCTCCAAAGAAAATTACATTTCAATCATACACCTTTTCTTTTTTATTCAAAGCAACAGGGTTTAGAACTAAGGCAGTAAAAGTTAATGTTGTATACAAAGAAAGTGTTAAGTACTTAAGTGACTTAATTTTCTTTTTTTTTTTAAGAGAATAGTGAAATTGAAAAAGACTGAGGAAGGCAAGATGTGGTTCATTTTAATATTGCAATTCAAGGTGCCATTTCTGAGATAAACCCCTCCTAGAATAGTTTTAATGGTTAACGTCAGTGAGTTTCTCGATTTTTATGATTTTTGTTGAATAAGGAAAGCTCATGAACATAACGATACCTTGATAATCGAACTACAACAACTTATCTATTTCACCAAGGCCCAGCTCTCTGAACCTGACTTCTGTGATCATAGATGGACATTTTACTGTACTTTTTTTCTGGCTTCTATTTGAATGACTGGTGGAAATGAACAGTCATAGGCCTACAGCATTCTCTACATACAGAGATCAAATACTTTTTGATGCATCGTGTGTGTGTGTGTGTGTGTGTGTGTGTTTGTTTGTTAATAAAAACCACTCAAGGACAGGAAATGTTTAAAATAAATAAACTATATTCAATAAGGTCTGCTCGAGCTCTAACAGCTACATTATTTTTTTTTCTTCTTGGGACACAGTACACATCATGCCACGTTCTTCAAAACAAATCTCCTCCGCCTTTAGTTTTGTCTTGACTTATTATGCTACTTCCATAAAAATGAACAAAAACAACAAAAAACAAACAAAAATATTAAATGTTACTTTCTAGTGAATTATTACAGTATTTTATATATATTAATGTCACATCATTTTGGACATTGTCAGTCATTATTAAAGTAATTTAACAGGCAGAAGAGAATGATCACAGATAGAAGAGCACAAAAACAAGGCAGGGAGCAAGACAGACAACATACAAAACTGTGAGGACAACAAGACATAGATTCATAACATGGAAAGTAGTAACTCTTTTAAACATTTCTCTAGACAGACGTAAACTGTTTGTCAATAGGTTATTTTTCCCACTTCCAATTCTATTCTAAATTATTTTCATAATATTTCTAATGAATTGGGTGAAAAAAAATACCTACAAGTAAAAAAAAATAAAAATGCAAAATACGAAACCAAAGATGGGATATAAATGTAAACATTGACACTGATAATAGCTCATGCGTACAACAGGTGCTTCATGCATTTTGTACATTAGAGGCACATGTACAACTTCACATTTACAGTAATGAACACAGTCCAGCCGCTGGTGGACATCAGAAATGCAACATCATCACCAGAAAACATGAAGACGTGTGTTGGAAAAAGCCAAGATGGCCTTTTACTCAATGAACATGCCCTTCACACAGTCAACAGACGAGACAGTCACAACTACAGTGTATTTCACTCTGTTATCAGGAGTTAAATTCTTTAAATGTAAATAAATTCATAAATAAAAATAGCCTTTGGCCCAGTGCACAAGAAACTGTTTTACAGAGACATATTACTTGTAATTCATTAGAAAAACAAATGATAGATAGATAGATAGATAGATAGATAGATAGATAGATAGATAGATAGATAGATAGATAGATGTGAGGATGCAGCGTAGAGATGAATTTGCTGCATTAATAAACACTGCAAACCGAGTCTGAATTATCATACAACATACGTTGATTTCTTGCAACCCAAGTAAACCTACTGAGAATATCTAAACATCTTGGAAATAGTTATCAAAAACTATTACATCAATAACTACTGAGGTTCCTATCCATTTGAGTACACTTGGAAATAGAAAAATTGCCTACTGGAAATGTCACAAAGTCATATTCCAAAAAGTTTTACAAAGTTTCGACATTAACAGAGTCGTAAAAAGAGTAAACATCTGACATTCAGGGCAATGGGTGATTTCTACCGAATATCCAGACTTGATGCCGCAGAAACATAAGATCAGCGATGATAAAACAAAACATTAACTTTCAGAAAATCTCTATGACTCTTCTTGTCATTTTTCAGATTTATTGCACTTTCTCTTTGTAGTGTTAAGAAGAAAAAGAAGAAGAAAAAACCTCGAAGCAAGCGACGGGATTGGGATAGGCACCAAGTATCACTGAAGGGTTTACTGCAATGCCGGTTGCTCAGGGTAGGTTCGCATATTGCACACTTTGTCTTAATCAATTTGGTTTCTGTGGTACTCAGAGTAAACACACACACAGTAGCGTAACACAATACAGATACAATTATGAAATGTTATTAGTTAAATATTAAATAATCATTAGTCTCTTAAGGCAATAATTGGGAACCAAACAGATTTATGATTCTGCTAATCTAGGATTGGCCCCGTCCTTCAGGGCTTCAGATATCAAATATGAAAATCTCTGTTAAAGACAAGAAACATTTTCCCCAATTTTCTACTGATGTGTTTTCTACCTAGTGATTAACAGTCTGTTTAAGCCAGTTTATGTTGATGCTGATGTTGAGCATGTATAAAACACGATTTCATGCTTTATGATTAGCACAACATCTTTGTCAGAGAGCATAGTTCTCTCTACCGAACTGTAAACAAAGACGTGAACATTGTTCAGTGTGAAAAATATGAGGCAAAGCATGAGAAAATACAGATCAATGGTGCCATTTTTTTTTTTTTTTTACCTCAAGACATTCTTGTAAAGAAGACATCTTGATCTGCTCTTAAATAAATTAAATGTTGTTTATTAAAGGAACAGTTCACCCAAAACTGAAAATTTGCTGAATGTTTTCTAAGATAATCCAATATGTAGATGAGTTTGCTTGTTCATGAGAACAGATTTGGAGTAATGTAGCATCACATCACTTGCTCACCAATGAACCCTCTGCAGTGAATGGGTGCCGTCAGAATGAGAGTCCAAACAGCTGATAAAAACATTGCAATAATCCACACCACTCCAGTACAGTGGTTAACATCTTGTGAAATGAAAACCTGAGTGTTTGTAAGAAACAAATCCATTGTTTTCACCATTGCTTTAACTGATGGACTGGAGTGGTGTGGATTACTTGTGGATTATTATGATGTTTTTATCAGCTGCTTGGATTCTCATTCTGACGGCACCCATTCACTTCAGAGGATCCATTGATGAGCAAGTGATGGAATGCTACATTTCTCCAAATCTGATGAAGAAACAACTTCATCTACATCTTGGATGGCCGGAGGGTGAGCACATTTTTTTTTTTAGAAAATTTTTATTTTTTGGTGAACAATTCTTTTAAGTACTTATCTCTCACCAAAATATTATAAAAGAGATCTGACATAGGCAGCCATCATTGTTGTCCCTTTTAGTAACAAACACTGTAAACTTCAAATTCATGCATGTCTTCAGTCAAAGCATGCCGTTATAGATCTGCCAATATGTACTCCATCATGCATTTCGATTGACAAGACCACAGACAAATCCAGCCCTAAAGTATAGCAGGAGAACACAGTACACACACCATACAGCTTTACACAAACATCTACGGACCGGACAGATGAGCTGACGACATAAAAATGCTTGGAATCCCCTTAACGTACATATACACACAATCCTGAGTGCTCTACGAGTAAACAACATTTTATTGTGAATCTGTCAGGGACCAATCAGCTTTCAGCTCCACACATAATAAGTGGACTAACCAGTTAATGAGTTTATAAATAACCAATCACTGCGCAGCTCTTAACTGTTCTAGATTAAGACGCCCCAGACAGGTTAACACAATGGAGAGAGAAACTGTACAGTGACATTTTGACTTTAGTGTTTCGTTATGAGAACTTGTAAAGTCATTGGATGCATCGAATGACAGTGAACACGCTTCAGTTTTTGCACCGTAGTAAAGTTGACACCCAAATAATTTGCTCTTCTAATAAACTTGTATTAAGAGTTACTTTGATGGTACCCATTCAGTCACTGCAAGCATCGACGGAGATGTCTTTTATTCCTAGCATACTCTGAACACTACTATGTTTTGCGTACATCCCAGTGGCTTGACGCTTGACTGTTGGAGATGACGGCGAGTGTTTTCCGGTGGAATTTTTACATTGACACTTTTAAAAGAGGAGTTCCATTGTCTCTAGGGAGCGAAAGTGTACAATGAATGTGTCAAATGAAGATTCAAATAATTATGATGTCCAGTGTTCCGTTTCAGAATGAATGTAACAACTGAAGATTCAAATCATTATGATGTCCAGTGTTCCATTTTAGAAGATCCCAGTCATTGTGATAAGATGTGTTGTTGAATTAGAGGGATTGTTGAGGTGTAGAATAGGTATTCATGTGAAAATAAATGTAAGTGTCTGGATTCAGTGTGACTCAGGTGAACACTCAATTGTTAAACCCAATCAGAGGATGAAGGTTAATCTAGCAGAATATTGAGTCTCTGAAAACTTTTCTAATAGATAACGTTCTTATTCCATCTTCAAATAATCTTCTGTCCATGAGCTACTGCTGCATTCTTCTAGTCTTAAAGGGATACAGTATTTCTGTCATCATTTACTCACCCTCCAGTTGTTCCAAACCTTATCAATTACTTTCTTTTGTTGAACACAAAAGAAAATATTTTGGAGAATGTTGAGAAACAAACATTTGCTGGTAGCTTATGACTTCCATAGTATGGAAACAAATACTATTGTATACTATGGAAGTCAATAGCTACCAACAACTGTTTGGTTACCAACATACTGTACTTCAAAATATCATACAGGTTTGGAGCAAGAGTAAATGATGACAGATTTCATTTGGGTGAACTATCCCTTTAGGCCAGACTATTTTCACGACTATTTTGCTGTGATCGTAAATTATTATTCTTATTTTTATTGTAGGGCACAATTGTGTCTGAAAAAGGGAGATTATGAGAATGTATAGACATCAGCGGTAGATTTACGTACCAACAAAGCTGATAAACTAGCCAATATTTCATATTTTCAGAATAAATGTTTTGAGTATAATATAATTATTTTTTATATTATTTTGAAACCAGATGTTTACATTAAGTATAATTATTAACCATAAATAACATTTATGCAATATATTTTTGTCATTTCAGGGCACAATTGAAAGTCTTGGATTGCTTGGTGTGTCACCTGCACTAATAAATTGTCTTAATTTGACATAATTGAGGACAATATTTTTGCGAAACAAATATTTCATTATTAAGCATTCCCTTCACATTACTATTAACTTTGTGTTTGCTCATTTCTGACATCAAGCAGGTGAAAAATTGGCAACGTTAGCGAAATGGCTTGCTTGGGTTTATATGGAACTATTCGAAGTTAGGTCCAGTCACACTAGACTGCATTATTATTTATACAAATAAGAAGCCCTAGAACATGACATCATATCCTGCTGTGCATATTCATTGCAGGATCTAATGTAATTTTACATGCTTGAAGACTATGTTACACAACTTTCAGACCGTCTTGCTTTTACTCAAGAACTCATATTGTAGTCATATTGTACAAGCAACAATCATAAATGACTGCTTTAGTACAGAATGATGCACATCGCAAGCGAAACTGCTGATCAGTTAAGCAGCCCAACTGCTGGTGCATTTTCATTAGCATCTAAAATACCGTCCCTAGAGTTCTGAAGACATCTTTTATCTTAACTCTGAGTTACTGGGCCCTTGAACCATAAAAAGACCTATTACGTGACAATGTCTGCAGTGCGAGACAACAAGATAGAAGTGTGACTATTTTACAGCATCGCTCCCTCTTTATAGTACATCGCGCTCATCTTTGCCCTCTCTGTTGCTACATGCTTTGCTTCCTTTTTTTACAAACTCCTCATCTTTCATCTCTCTCCAGCATCATCCATCTCTTTTTCTCTTTCACCTCAGATTCTCTTCTAGGTCTCATCTAAGCTGAATTATTTGCATTAGTGCATTCAGCGATTCATAAGTGTTTTGTAAGTGTGTGCGCAAACTTTTGTTGATGTATGTAGTTTATCAAGCCTGTTTGTAGATATAAGTGTGTGTCGGAACAAGTGTTTGCTCCCCGTTTCTCCTTTACAGGGCCGTTCAGAAGCCCTTGATATGGCAGTAGGCCTCAAGGCTGGAGAAGAGGATGTAGAGGAACCACAGACCCAGAAAGAGGAGCGTAGTGAGCAGGCGCGGGACCCGAGGGCCGCCCAGCTCTCCGCCGATAGACGGCCGGCGGCGGAACAGCAGCACCCCCATGCAGATGAAGGCAAAAATAGTGAAGAGGGTGACAGAGAAGGCCAGCGAGCCAGGATCCACGTAAAAGCGCTTGCCCTGGACGGCCCAGTACACGGCCGCCACGGACCAGGCCACGCCGATGCCCAGAAACACATTGACTGCGTTGCTGCCCGTGACGTTTCCCACAGAGGCGTCTGCATACTGATCCTGAGTAGCGGCAACTTTACTGGCAAATGTGTCTGAAAGAGCATGAGAAAATATAGATATTGATGGTAGACGTTCATATTGACAAAGCTGGCAGAATGGCCAATATTTCATATTTTCAAATGATCAAAATCAGCCAGTAACTTTTACAAGAATTTCTGCATCGAATCAAATCAAATTTAATTTAATGTAAAATAACAAAATTATTAATAATAACACTCTAATGCAAATAAAATTTTAATGTGAATTTTAGCAGTTTTGCATACAGGTATATGTCATTTACTTTCACTAAATTAACCGGTGATATAAAACAGTATACACTACTGTTCAGAAGTTCAGGGTTAAAAATATGTTATTTATTTATTTATTTTTTAAAAAACTAGTATCTTTTATTGATCAAGTATGCATTAAGTTGATCAAAAGTTACTGTAAAGACATTTATAATGTTACAAAAGATTTATTTTAAAATAAATGCTGTTGTTTTGAACTTTTTAATCTTAAAAAAAAATACTGGAAAAATATATATGATGGTTTCCACAAAAAATATCTATCAGCACAACTGTTTTCAACATTGATAATAATCAGAAATGTTTCTTGAGCAGCAAATCAGCATATTAGGATGATTTCTGAAGATCATGTGACACTGAAGACTGGAGCAATGATGCTGAAAATTCAGCTTTGATCACAGGAATAAATTACATTTCAAAATATATTCAAATAGAAACCAGTTATTTTAAATTGTAATAACATTTGCCTTTTTTATTTTTGTATTTTAGATCAAATAAATGCAGTCTTGGTGATCAGTGGTGGCTTATTTAAAATAAGTAACTCACTTTATCACTTAAAAAATGAACAAAATTAACTGTAAATAAATAAAATGTTCCTTTCATCAAGTGAAAAGTGTGTTTTGTGCATTTTTCGTAATCAAATGCAGTGAGAAGTGTCTAAAGCCTTCATTATATGTCCTCAAGCACACCTGGGATAGAAGTGCCCAGAGCCACGAACACCACTGCGGTGACGGTGTCCCGGAGGCCCACGGTGCAACCGAAGTGTGACGCCAGGTCTCCGATGATGGCAGTGAGGAGGCCGATTACAATGATGGACACCACGAAGCAGGCCCAGCCGTTCCAGTACTCTGTGGGCGGAACGAACGCGAACAGAACCTTCCAGAACACCGTCAGGAAGTGCATGACGTAATCGTAGCAGGACGGGAGACGCTCCTCTCGACCCTCCTCTTCATCTTCATCTCCATCACCTGAGGATGCCACATAATTAATAAATTACACAAAACTCTGGCCAATTCTACATGCACGGTTATTACCATAACTAACCACCAGATGGCAGGATCACATCACTGACACAAACAAACTAGTTAGAAATATGTATATATATTCTCATGGAATTTTAATTTTAGAAGTTACAATTGTATGCGTTCAAAAAACATAAAATAAATCCAAAAATTTGGTGTAGAAACAATTTTCACTCAGAATGGCAAGTAAATCAAATAATTGGTAAGAAACATATATTTTTTATGCATGAAAATAAAAACAATTTAAGTAGTAAAAGTGATGAAATATTTTGTTGTAGTTGATTTTTTTTCTAGCTTTATTTACAACTTAAGGATCAGTGTTGTTTTAGAATCATTGAGATACTATTATAGTTTTTATTAGTATTTTGAATCATTGTGTATTTTAAATTTTCCTTTTTAATTTTCATTTCCCAGTTTTAGTCATTTTACCGTTTTGTCATTTTAGTAGTTTATCTATTTATCTATATGGGTTTTATTGATTTTTTTATTTAAATTTGAATTTTATTTAGTACTGTACATTGAGTTTTTTTTATTTTTTTTTTAGTTTTTTTTTTTTGGCACTGTTAGCAGTTTTTATATGTTTATATATATATATATATATATATATATATATATATATATATATATATATATATATATATATATATATATATATATATATATAAATATATATATTTAATATATCTCAATTTTCAATTTTAGTTTTAGTTATCTTAGTATATCAAGTTAAACTAAATTACAATGAGTTGATTTAGTTATTTAAAATGTTGCTTTGGCAAATTGTTTTATTTTATTTCAGTTAACATTAATTATATTGCAAGTGTTTTTTTATTATTGATTTTTTTATTTTTTTTTTTTTTTTTTTTTTTTTTGTAAAGTTTTATTTTTTGTGATATATTTTTACTGGTATAGACAATTTTTATGGTACTTTTAGCAACAGTTTTAGTCATTACAGAAAATGGCATGCTGGGAATTCTACACTATTTCTTTTTTGTTTTCCATGGAAGAAATAAAGTCACAAAGGTTTGGAAAGGTGCACAAATTCTTCCAGAAACGTCATTTTTAGCTGAGCTCTTGCTTTCAGACTGTGCATTGCTGAAGCTTCTGAGACGGAGCGTTAAAAGAGCAGCTTGAGAATGTAAAAGCCTCATTATGTGTTTTATTAAGTCTGAGAATTGCTGAGGGAATGAAATTTATACGGTGTGACTCATACAGTGTATTCCTATTTCAAAAGAGACCAATTAAACATCCGACACACTCATGAGGAGCACAGAGGAGTGTGAGACGGACCTGCGCTGACGGTCACGGCCTCCACGAACTGCTCTCGCCAGGAGTGAGTGCCGATCACCAGCGCCAGGTTAGTCTTCTTGATCAGTTTATCAACGGTGCTCTGAAACACAGCACAGATCACTCAAACATTCACACCATTCAGCACACAATTCTGATTTTCTGCTCAGTTTTTTTTGATCTGAGGTTGTTCACGTGATATAAACGCGGCCCATATGATCAGGGGTAACTATATCATGCAATGGACCTCTACAGTATTTGACTTTGATGTCACAGCTCAGAATAATCACTAGTCAAAAAGGCTTGGAACTGTGCTTGTTTTCGGGACCCTATCATCAATCTAATTTTCATAATATCATTTAATATAATGCACAATTATGATGATCATTGCATTAAACAAAAATAAATGAATAAATGTTATATATTTTCAGAACTGAGAATGCGTGTCATGTGAACACACAAACACTTTAATAATCTCTTTGCATCCTCTCTTCTGAAGTGCTGGCATCAAATATTACTGTCATGACAAACCTAAAGAACCTGACAACTGTTCGTTTAGCATCGCCGAATCTAATAAATAACACTCTAAAAAAAGAAATGATATGAATGTATTTTTCCGATGAGAATTTAATCAACCATCAAAATTTGCTGTCATGAACAGAGCCGACAATCATAATGCATCATTTCTCCCTGGGTAATCATTAAGCGGGAAATGATATTTTTATAAATAGTCAAACAGTTATAATTGAAAATCACCCACTGCATATGTATAAAAAAATCTAACCATCATGTGCAGGAATATATTGGGAATCTACTGGGAGTCTTAAGCTGTGGGCCAGTATGACTGAGGGATGTACATTTTTCATGCTGTATAAGACATAATCTATATATAGAGCTCTACTGTACTGTACATGAAGATCTGTTCAGCATGCATGATTTCACCGTGTGGCCTCATGTCATGTCAGAACAGATGGAGGAAGAATAGGGCTGGGAGATATAGCTGAAATATTGCATCTTTTTTTTTTTTTTTACTAAAACAAAATAATAAAATATTTAATAAATATTTTTTAAATAAAATAAAAATATATTTTCAAATGATACCTTACAGTAAAGGACTCCTTGATAAATAAATAAACAAATAAATAAATAAATAAAATACTGAGATACTATTTTCTATATTTTCAGATGTGAAACATTACAGAAAATTCACAGGTATCCTCAAATAAATAAATAAATAAATATAAAATATGGACTGACAATTTTCTTTGTTTTCAGATGTGATACCTCATATGACTCTTTGATAAATAAACTAAACTAATAAACTAAACTAAAATAAAATTAAATTAAATTAAATATGGGCTCACTAATTTCAGTGTTTTTAGATGGGATATTGGACTCCTTGAAAAAATAAAATAAAATAATAAAATAAAATATGGTCTGACCATTTTCTATTTTTTTCAGATTTGAAACCTTACAGAAAATTCATAGGACTTTTTGAAAGTAAAGTAAAGTAAAGTAAAATAAAATAAAGTATGGTCTGAATATTTTCTATTTTTTCAGATTTGCAGCCTTGCAGAAAATACATAGGACTCTTTGAAAATAAAATATTTTTAAATATTTTAAAATATTTTAAAATTAATAGGATTCTTTGAAATTAAATTAAAATAAAATAAAATAAAATATGGTCTGACAATTTTCTATTTTTTGCAGATTTGAAACCTTACAGAAAAATTAATAGGACTCTTTGAAAATAATAATATTTTGGAACACTGTAAACACAAAATAAAATAAAATAAAATAAAATAAAATAAAATAAAATAAAATAAAATAAAATAAAATAAAATAAAATAAAATACGCACTGACTACTTTCAATGTTTCCAACTGTTACCTTAAATTCATATGACTCCTCGATCACCACCTCCAGCCGGCTATGCTCCCCCAAAACAGGTTTCCCCATCTCTGCTATCTTCCTGGCCTCCTCCTCCTCCGTACTCAACTGCCCCTCCGGATCCTCTGAACGCCACAGACGATAAAAGAAAAGAGACAGACAGAACACAGAAAAGAATAGATGAGATACAACGGACAGGAAACGGATTGCACACCCCCTTCCTGTCAATCAAAAACACAACAGCTCCACCAATCGATAAGACGCCACGTATGACAGCACGACACGCACAAGAACAAAACAACACAAGCTCTGAGAGACGTTCTGAATGCATGTGTGCCAGACTGTGAATCTACCAACCACAATGCTGTTTACAACCCATTTTACTTCTGTAAAGCAGAGTAAAAATTGAGATTGATTGTCTGCAACAGCTACTATTGAGATATTTTTTGACTTTCTGTCCAGTGTTCTGAACTCTCTCTCAACAGTCAGCGTTTGATCCCTCTTTTCACAGCGTAATCACATCCCTCATGGGTTCAGGGAAGCTTTTAGCCCCTCTCTCCTCTCTGCTGAGTGTGTAACATGAGGGTTAGTGTGGACACATGTCAGATGATCAGAGGTTGATCTGAAACCTTACCTTGGTTCAGCAGCAGGGCTGCGTGATGTAAGGAGGGACAAGAGAGATGGAGTTAGTGCTGGAGATGAGTTTACTCCATTAATAAACACACATATACACACGCGCACACACACACACACACACACACACACGTATCTCATGACTGTGGCTCTGCTCCAAACCCTAGTGAGCTGCTTCTGTGAATACTAAAACCGATCTGAAACGCTCAGACAAAGAGTGCTGTTCACATCACGCATGCAAGCAACACTGCTGCTAACAGCTGAATCCATTAGTGTCAAATAGTTGACTCCAGCAGAGCAAAGACCCTTTAAGGCGAGTCAGTGCATTTGGTCACCATCTCAGAAACACCCTCAGGCTGCTGTTTTACAGTGATGCAGGAGCATCTGCTGTCTACTGAACGAGGAACGACTGGAAAACTGTTTGTCAAGATCACATTTCAATGTCAAATCAGCAATAAAGCCTAGCAGAAATTATACTTGCATGCATATTATGTTTAAGGGGTTGCTACAGTACGTTAACAAATAATATTCTAAATCATAATTTTAATTTTTTTGTTATTGTTGTTTATGATATTATTATTATTAATACTCAATATTTGTTAATGCTTTTTATAATTTAAATAATAATAATAAAAGCATAACAAATATTATGTGAAATATTTGATTTTATACTTGATAAAAACTTCAAGCGCTATGCAAACAAAATTTCAGACGCTCTATTTTCTATTGATACTTTTTAATACTCAATAAAAATAATTTAATATATAATTAAAACTATATACAAAATAGTTTTATATAGTTTAATATTCTAGTTTTATATAGTTTTAAATAGTTTAATATATTTATACATTTATAATTGAAATATGTTTATAAAAATATACTTGTATTTCACATGTACATGTATTCAAATGTAAATATAATGTGTTTTGATTTTAATACGTTGATTTTATACATTGCAAATATTATTAAAATGCCAATTTAAAAATAATATTGTATTATTTATATATATATATATATATATATATATATATATATATATATATATATATATATATATATATATATATATATATATATATATGAGATCTAGAAAAAATATTTAAAATAATACAATATTATTTAAAAAAATTTAAATTATATTTTATTTCTTTATTGTATATAATACAATGTATATAAAATAAATATGTATGTAAGTATGTAAGCCTAATATATGTGCAATGTTGCCTTATATTTTGGTTGAAAACAAGGTATCTTATAAAAATCTCATAAAGCAGCATCCTTTTGCAGCATTCCATTTGGAAAAACCTGGAACATGCACATGAAGCCTAAAAATGCTGTCTAGGAAGGCAGCTCATTATGGCTGGGAGCAAAGCCAACTGTATTGGAAACCACTTGAACCCGAATGTCAAATGTATGCCCAAAACCACTCCAAAAATGAATAGAGTTTATCTCATAGTCCTTACAACGTGACACACACATACTGTACACACACCTGAGATTCCTCTCTTCAGCCAGCGCGGTTCCTCAAGAACGATGAAGAAATTCTCATGTTTCTCGTACTCTTCATCATCAGTGATCCTCACCTGAAGGGTCTGACTGCAGGCACACACACACAAATAGACACAAGTAATCAGACATTCAGGTGGTGGCTTTGAAGTCTCACATCGATTACTGGACAAGTGACAGAAAATTGCGGCTAAATAGAAAAATGTCAGAAGGCTGCATAATGACACACACACACACACACACACACACACACACACACACACACACACACACACACACACACACACACACACACACACACACACACACACACACACACACACAGTGCCTTATAAATACTTAATGCTGTTCCTCTGGGGTCATGAACAGCAGCGCTCCACCCTGACATGAAATCACATTAAAGGAGCTGATGAATGAACAACACACAAACACACACACACACACACACACACACACACACACACACACACACACACACACACACACACACACACACACACAAATAAAGACACAAAAACATGCTCACGCAAATCAAGGAAAATGTCAGCATTTAAATCATTTCAAAAGGTTGCATGTCAATATTTAATTACATTCATACACTCACATACGTTCCCACTCACAATAATGTGTGCAAATATAAACCTTAATGCACATAAAACTAAATCCACAATGCTTTGTAAGGGCGCTAATTTACTGAGTGGTGTTGGATTTACCTCCAGCACTGACAAAAACAGGAAAATCGTAACGTTTAGTGCTCATTCATAATGTAGGACAGTGTCACGCTCATCCGGCAAAGACAGAAAAGACTCCAAACAGACGGAAGCGTTGCATCCGCTAACGATCTTACTGACTCATACTAGCAACAATTCAGAATGCCCTAGCAACTCTATAGTAACCATTCAGAACATCCTAGCACCTGCCTAGCAACACTTTAGTAACCACTCAGAACACCCTAGCAACAACCCAGAGCACCATAATAACTGCCAAACAACTCTCAAGTAACTAGTGAAGACTAGTAACTACCTAACAACTCCTTGTTAACCACCCAGAACACCCTAGCAACTTCTTAGAAACCTTAGTAACCACCCAAGCAATTGCCTAACAAGTTATTAGTAACCACCCTGAACACACTAGTAAATGCCTAGCAACTCTCTCTAGTAACCACACAGAACACCCTAGCAACTCTCCCTAGTAACCACTCAGAACACCCTAGCAACTCTCTAGTAACCACTCAGAACACCCTAGCAACAACCCAGAGCACCACAATACCTGCCAAACAACTCTCAAGTACTGTAACCAGTGAGGACACACTAGTAACTGCCTAGCAACTCCTTAGTAAGCACCTAGAACACACTAGCAACTGCCTAACAAGTTACCAGTAACCACCCCAGATACACAAGTAACTGCCTAGCAACTCTCTAGTAACCAATCAGGACACCCTAGCAACAACCCAGAGCTCCACAATAACTGCCAAACAACTCTCAAGTACTGTAACCAGTGAGGACACACTAGTAACTGCCTAGGAACTCCTTAGTAAGCACCTAGAACACACTAGCAACTCTCTAACAAGTTACCAGTAACCACCCCAGATACAAAAGTAACTGCCTAGCAAGTCTCTCTAGTAACCACCCAGAACACACTAGCTACTCTCTAGTAACCACTCTGTACACACTAGCAACTTTGTAGCAACCACTCAGAACACCCTAGCAAGTCTCTCTAGTAACCACCCAGAACACCCTAGCAACACTCTAGTAACCACTAAGAACACACTAGCTACTCTCTAGTAACCACTCTGTACACACTAGCAACTTTGTAGCAACCACTCAGAACACCCTAGCAAGTCTCTCTAGTAACTACTCAGAACACCCTAGCAAGTCTCTCTAGTAACCACCCAGAACACCCTAGCAACGCTCTAGTAACCACCCAGAACACCCTAGCAACTCTCTCTAGTAACCACACAGAACACCTTAGCAACTCTCTAGTAACCACACAGAACACCCTAGCAACGCTCTAGTAACCACCCAGAACACCCTAGCAACGCTCTAGTAACCACTCAGAACACCCTAGCAAGTCTCTCTAGTAACCACTCAGAACACCCTAGCAACTCTCTAGTAACCACTAAGAACACACTAGCTACTCTCTAGTAACCACTAAGAACACACTAGCTACTCTCTAGTAACCACTCTGTACACACTAGCAACTTTGTAGCAACCACTCAGAACACCCTAGCAAGTCTCTCTAGTAACCACCCAGAACACCCTAGCAACTCTCTAGTAACCACACAGAACATTCTAGCAACTCTCTCTAGTAACCACACAGAACACCCTAGCAACGCTCTAGTAACCACCCAGAACACCCTAGCAACTCTCTCTAGTAACCACACAGAACACCCTAGCAACGCTCTAGTAACCACCCAGAACACCCTAGCAACGCTCTAGTAACCACCCAGAACACCCTAGCAACTCTCTCTAGTAACTACACAGAACACCTTAGCAACGCTCTAGTAACCACCCAGAACACCCTAGCAACGCTCTAGTAACCACACAGAACACCTTAGCAACTCTCTAGTAACCACACAGAACACCCAAGCAACTCTCTCTAGCAACAACCCAGAGCACCATAATAACTGCCAAACAACTCTCAAGTACTGTAACCAGTGAGGACACACTAGTAACTGCCTAGCAACTCCTTAGTAACCACCCGGAACACCCTAACAACTGCCTAACAAGTTACCAGTTACCACCCCAGATACACTAGGAACTGCCTAGCAACTATCTAGCAACCCCTCACTACACCCTAGCAACTCTCTAGTGACCACACAGAACACCCTACTAACTCTCTAGTAACCACTCAGTTTCCAATTGCTTAGAAACACCCTAACAACCACATAGCAATGCCATAGACTCAGAACACCCTTGCATTGTGGAAGGGGGTTTTTCATAGACACACACTGATTTCTTCTGTCTTTTCTAGTGTTTTTCACTCACGTTGTCTGGTCGTTGGTGAATTCCAGCTCTCCGTGCGTGTCCTCGTAGTCGACCCCTCCCCCTTGGGCCGTCCCATTCTCCGTGTGGTATGGAATAATCACGGTTCCGCGAGCGCCAGAGTTCCGGACCACCGTTACCTCCATGGTTCCCACGCTCTCGCTCACTCGCACCAGGCGGTCTGTGAAAGTGAAGATCCCTGCGTGGTCATCGTCCAGGATGGTGACCGTGGCCATCAGCGGTTCCACCAGCCGGGCCTTGGGAGCCTGATCCGCTTCTTCACTCTCAAACATACCCACCGCATCACCAACACGCAGGTTCAGCAAACGCACAAAGAAATGTTCATCTTCCTCAAAGATGTCATCATCGATGATGCCCACCTAGAAACACAGACAGACTTTCAGTAAAACAGTTTTGCTTCAGTAAAACTCAGAACATGCACATAACTAGTTCTTGGACATAGTACATCAGGGAATTCATCTCACATGGATTTGTAGAGCTATGACGTCTTTTATCAATGTGTCCATCACTCTAAATCCTTTCTCAGTCTTTTTGGCAAAGAGTTACTCATTGTCACTCAACCAATGACAGACACTACAGCACTGTTGCTGTGGATTTACAGCCCTGTCCATCTCTGTGGAGTGGACGTTTTTCTTAAAGGAAATATACTACATGTATACCAAAGTTTTTTTCTTTGGAAGCTGTTGTTAAGGTACTAAAGCATTGTCCTTGGGAGTCGCCTGTTCATAAAAGATTCCTATTAATGGACGTACAAGAATCAGTACTACTGTAGATTCAACCTTTTGATTGAAGAACTTTGCTGGACCAAACTGTATGTTTTGGACATGTTCTAAGAAAACGTACATAGAAAGCAAGTTTCATGCAAAGTTGGGATGCTTAAGACCATCCCAGTTGAGACCAGATCCACTAGCATATAGTTCAACTTATTAACCAGCTAGACCAACTTAAACCAGCCAATGACCATAAATGAACCCATGTAAAACCACCTACTCTACTGCTTTCGGTTGGACCAAACTATATGCTGTGGACATGCTGTGGAAAGTAGCTGATAATACCGAAGGACCTTATATACTGTACCTGTATGGGTGCTGAGATAGGTGTCGTATTCCTATAGGCAGACGTGGATCAGCGGAGAGGTAACTGATGCATGCGTGACTCACGTGACCTGCCAGAACTTACACTATGCTTGCGGACATGTTCTTAGAAACTCATGTAGAAATGACCATAAATGAACCCATCTAAAACCACCTACTCTACTGCTTTCGGTTGGACCAGTATATTTCTTATTTTTCTTATTTTTGATACCCTCCCCTTTCAAGAACAGATCCATTAGCAAGGTAGTTCAACTTTTTAACCAGTTTAGACTAGCTTAGACAATCTAATGACCACCTACCAGTTTCATCTGGACCAAACTGTAAGTTGTGGACATGTTATGAAAAACGAAGACAGAATGTAACTTTCATGCAAAATTTGGATACTTGAAACCATCCCAGTCGATACCAGGTCCACTAGCGCAGGGGTGTCCAAACCTGTGCCTGGAGGGCCACTGGCCTGCAGAGTTTAGCTCCAACCATAATTAAACAAACCTGAAGCTTATCAAGGTCTTCAGACTCACTAGAAACTTCCAGGGAAGTGTGTTGGAGCTAAACTCTGCAGGACGTTAGCCCTCCAGGAGCAGCACTGGACACCCCTGCACTGGTGGATAATCAAGCTTGGACCAACTAATGACCATAAATGATCCATTTGAACAAAGTAGAAAGGTTTCAACTGGTAGGTTAGGTTTTCAGATGGATTTTTCAGCCCATATTTATTCTCTCCTTTCACTCCTCCTCACCTTAATTTCTTTCCTGGTTTCTCCTGGTTTGAACACCAGAGTCCCTTCACAGTACTCATAATCTGAGCCGGCATTGGCTGTGCCATCTTCCGTACAGTAGTCAACGTAGAAAGTGCTCTCTCCCAGGCCTCCTCGACACACCACGGGTATCATGATGGTGCCGCAGTTCTCCATGCACTGACTGTGTGCTCTCTCGAAGGAGATGCGGCTGCAGACGGCCAGGTCATCCTCCTCTGAAGCCTCATCGCAGCCTGCCACAACAGCACGGCGAGTGTGATCTGCTGCATGTTTCTTCAGCACATTACCGGCCCCAATCATCATGCGCGTGGCCTGGACACGGTAAAAGGCACGACTTTTCTGCTGATGGAGGAGGGCGTAGTAGTTGGCCAATTCCACCAGCTGATCCAACTCCTTATCTGGGTATTTCTGCTTCAGGTCCTTCAGGATACGGATCACCTGCCAAGACGGTCAAGGAAAGTGCTGTGCAGTGAAAGTTCTGTCATTATTTTCTCACCTTCACATTGCTCCAAAACAGAAAATCGAAGTAGCTTTTAAATCTAAAAGCTTGTGAATATTCAAACTTGATCCCTTAAGACCCAATATGCCAAGTTTGACGTCAATGACACCAAACAGCATTGGCTCTCGCAGATAATGATTCATTGACAATTGTGAATTAGATTTGAGAACTACAATAAAAGTAAATATTTTTTTGTCCAAGCAACTTGGCCTGTTCCCCACATTAAGCTATTCATTTACTTAAGAAGACTTGGAATATAGCTCTTTAGCCATATGGACTTCTTTTATGGATATTTTTTTGCAGAGCACACTTTGGGGCATGGTAATGGAAAAATATGAGATGGAAGAAAAAAAATGCATTTCAATGCTTTTGCATTCTCTCACAGAAGTATTGCGTTCCCTTGCAAAGTTATTGCATTCACTTGCATTACTCAGAGATATTTGCATTTGAATGCAAAACTTTTCGCATTGTCTCACAAAAAGTATTGCGTTCCTCAAAGAAATTCAGAATGGAACAATTTTGCAAAAGAATGCAAAAGCATTGAAATATAGTTTCTCATATTTTTATTTTTATTATTTTTTTTTTTTTTTTTTGTTTTTATTGTTTTTATTTTTTTATTTTTAGTTTTTTATTTTTTGATATTTTGCGAGTAAATGCAAAGTTTTTCGGCTTTATAGGGATAGGCAAAGTTTTTTGTGGGAACACAAAAACTTTACAAGAGAACGTAAATGCATTGAAATAATTTTACCTCCCATCACCTCACCATACTTTTTAGTACAGTATCGGTTTGTCAGGATGAGAAACATGTGGACCAAGGTGAACTTCCTTGTATTTATGACTGTGTGTGTGAGTACTGATGTATAAATGTTTATGTTTAAATGACTGTGTTTGTCTTTTCTCACTTCTTTACGGCTCTCGTCCAGGTCCTTGGCACCATCCATGTAAACGGTCGTGCTGTTGGAGTTGGGTAGAGTTGCCATGGTGCCTGTTGTGTTGCCGGTTCCATCCTGGCAATGTTCCTGTGTCCCGATCCCTATGGCTCCGCCCCTCAGTGGAAACTTGCCATCCATCAACATCTCCATACCTTTGGGGGTCATGTCCCCCTCGGTCTCCACAACAACCCCTGTCCTTTTGTCGGCACGGTAGCGCTTGGACATGTATTTGTAGAAAAGGAGGCGCCGGTCAGCGATCCAGGCCAGAATCACACAAACGGGGAAATAGCAGAGAGTGACCAGAGCTTCCCATACCTACAATACACACGTCAAAACTAAACAGATTAGGGCTTTGAAAAGTAAAGACCACAGCAAGGCAAAAAAACAACAACAACCCAAGCAAAAAGCACTTGCTACATTAAACTTTAACAGACAGAGACAAACAGCATAGTACCAGCTTGCTTCACCATGATACAGATGACTCAATGTGGTCTTGTTGTCTGAAGGACCAGTAGATAAGCAACATTTATACTCAGGTTATGTGACTTGGTAAAGTAGAAACTGTAGCTGTTTTTAATTGTTTTGTTTTAGTTTGAATTGTTTGTTGCACATTTCACTGCCAAATTCTCATAAACATAATGTGTCCAGACAGTTTCTTTTGTTTTCCGGTAATTCTCAGTGTTCTCAATGGTGATTCTCATTACATTCTCATTACTGTATATCATTATTTTTCACATTTTAGTAATGAGAAAGCTTTTTTTGGCCATTCACTAATGAGATTTGGGATTATTTTAACTGTAATGAAAATAATGTCACAATTCTAAAACAGGGTTTATTTGTTTTCACACACACATACACACACACACACACACACACACCATGCAAACACACATCACCATATATATTTATATTTACACACACACACACACACACACACACCTCCACGACTCCAGGTGAGATGATGGACAGGATCAGGTAGAGCCAGATGTAAGCAAAGATACTCCAGAAGGCGGTGATGAAGAAGACTCTCAGATGTTTGATCTTCCTCACCTCGCCGTCAGGAATCACCCACACACAGATTCCAATAATCACAAACATATTAAAAGCAGCGCTGCCAACGATGGTGCCCGGACCCAGCTCACCGGATTTAAACCCATGACCACACACCTGAAATACACACACACACAAACATGACAAACTCAGACAATCACAACATATCTGATGCTTAACGTGGAGTTTGGACCAAAGAGATTTCACTGTGGGCAGAGCTACTCCACATGACACAACAAAAAATTGAAAGCAAGTGACTGGCAAAATTGTCCTGAAGTGTTTTACATGGCAGTTGTTTAAAACAAAATTAAATTAACATAAAAGAGAAAGAATTTATTGTTTGAATTGCAAACATAAAAGCTTTCAGCTGATTAAAACCAGTGTTATTTTAGTATTATATACTGTATCCTATAATGTTACATTTACATTTAGTCATTTAGCAGATGCTTTTATCCAAAGTGATTTACAGATGAGAAAAATAGAAGCAATCAAAACAACAAAAGAGCAATAATATGTACTGTAAGTGCTGTGACAATCTTGGTTAGTCTAATGCAGTACACGTTGCAAGGGCTTTTTGTTTGATGGTTTGTTTTTTTATAATTAATAAAAAGAAAACAAGTAGATAGAATAGAAAATGAATAGAGAAATCTAGTGTTAGAGGGTCATTTTTTAAATAACGAAAAAAAAATCCACACTAGGTTTCTAGTGTTAGAAGGTTCTTTTTTTATAAATAGAAAGAAAACAATTTGAAAAGAATAGAGAATGCTAGAAAACACGTAGTAGCATAGAAATAGAATAGAGAGCAAGTGTTTAAGGGTCAAGTTATTTATTAATATTTTAAATTAGCCTATATTTTCATGTAAAAGTTTTTACTTTTACTTAAGTTTCAGCAATTTTTTTATTTTATGTACATATGTATTAGTTTTATTTGTTTAAATATTTATATTTTTTAAATCCAGATTGAGTATTGTTTTTGTAATTAACATTACTTATTTTATTACACTTAGTTACAAATGCAACATTTCTAATTCTTGTTTTTAAGAAAAACAAAATTTTTAATACATTTCTAATTTGTTATTATTTTTAACTTTGAGTTTGAGTAATTTTAGTACTTCAAGTTAAACTTCTGGTAAACACAACAATTGTAATTTTCATTTAGAGTTTTTAAGTTTTTCATCTAATATTTGTATTTTATTACAGCTTTTCAGGTTTCAAAAAACTTTTGGATGTTGTAAGTCTGATTTTGTTGTAAATGTAGTCTTTCCAAGTTGAACGTAGTACAGTATTCAGTCTATGCAAACACATCAGTGTTTAAAGGCTTGAATTAAATGAAATAACATTCAGAACAATTAAACAACTAGCGGAAAGTATTTGTTTCTTTGGTAGGTAAATTAAGTTAGGTGGGTGTTTTTTGTATTCAGTAGTATTCAATGCTCCTGCAAGATATGTCACATTCACTGAACATCCTTGAAAACAAAGTGAATGTCCTTGGGTAAGATAAAATAGACGGAATGAAATAGGAAAAAGCATGCAGGTGTTGGTTATCAGCACGTGTGACTCTATCACTGATATCTCTCTATATCAACACCAGCACAGAGCGGCGAGCCTTTGGGATCGGTCTGTGACAAACAGATAATTCACCCCGCGCTTGCTTTCCAGCTGGGCTTGCAATCAGATTTCACACTTCTGATGCCAAAAATTCACTGACTGCTTCACCCTCACTGAAGACTGCAACATCTCAAGATGAACGATGCATTGTGATCACATTGTTTAGATGCATTAGCCGTACAACAATAATCACGCTGTGTGCGTGAAACCCTTGACGGACGTCCTAACACATTAGATCTCATGATGCAGAGTGACAAACCACATGCAGAGACAAATGTGAGGCTATAAAGCTCAGCTAGACGTGCTAAATGTTGTCTGATGCAGCGGTGCATGTCTCCTGCAGGCAGACTTACACAGATCTGAGACTGAGGATGTGCCGATTCAATGCAGTGGACGACGAGGAATGAACCAGGAGAGTTCTGTCTCATTAATAAACATGATCTGGACCCTCATTAGCAGGAGCTGCGGTCTGTAGGCCAGATCTTACACAGCATGCATCATGATAACTATCTCCATCTTGAAGGGCCAAGAAGCAAACACAATTTGTTGTCCTGTTTTTACAGGCTACTGAAACAATAAGTGCCCAGCTAAAAGGTAACAAGAAAAAGAGTGAAATCCCCTCTAAAAGTAGAAAATCAGGTCAGGATCCAGACCAGAAAACCAGATTAGGACTGACAAACCAGCATAGACTGGTTTAAGACTGGTTATTTTTGTATCAGTAATGTACTAAACTGAAGAAGAAAAAAATTGAAGAATTTAACAATTTTCACTCAGAAATTGTTAGTAAATTAAATTTTACAAAAAATTACAAAGAAACAGCAAGTCTTATTTTACTATATATATATATATATATATATTATATATATATATATATATATATATATATATATATATATAATAAATTATTTATTAATTATTTTAGTTTTTTTAGATCTAGTTTATATTTTTAAATTTTCATTTTAGTTTTTTAGATCTTTAATTCTTAGTCATCAAAAATATAATAAAATTAAATAGAATATTTTATATTAAATTTTTTCAGTTAATTTTTATTTTATTTCAAGTAGCAAAAATGTTTTTTTTTTTAAATAGTTTTACTTAACTATAAAAACCCTGAAAACAGCAAGTGAATAAAACGTTTTTGTGAATTAAACTTTTTAAAGTAGAAAAACTGAAATAGTATTTTATCGCACAAAATACTCTATTGTATTACTCTATACAATCATCTTTGTTTTATTTATCACATGAAAAAATTATTTATTAATTTTTTTAACTGAAAATTAAAAATACGGTGTATTATAGTTTTCATTCAATTTTGAATTAGTTTTAATTTTTATATTTTCTGTTTTAATTTTAATTTTAAGGTTTCTGTAATTTTGTTGTGTGTGTTTTTTATGTTATTAAGCAGTTGGAGGCAGGTAGTATAAGGACTTTCTCACTTTAGAAAGTTTATTGTATTAGAAAAAAAAAGTGTCCCTGTGAGCAAGATGAATCATGTTCTCATAGCTAAAAGCCACAAAATGTATATTTTAATTACACGAGTCTATAAATTATGGATGGATCATGCTTCAATACAAACGGAATGATCAGACAAAGCACCACTTAAATTATGAGTGGTAACGCTGCTAATGAAATAGTAAAACCTCAGGCTACACTAATGAGGGTTTATCCATCTGCTGTGAATGTAATTAGTGGTTATGCAGTTAATTGTTACAAAGGGCTTCTCAACTAGCACATTTTGTCATTTTAAAATCTCACCCACCTCAATGACTGACAGGAGGATTTCAGGGGCGGATGATCCCAGTGCCATCAGGGTCAAATTTGACACGGTTTCGTTCCAGATTCTCACGGTGGCCACGGATGTTTCTCCATTTGGCATTGTGATGGTCACCTCTTTCTCCTGAGAGATCAGAGAGGAGCTAGTTATTATTGCTAAGTAAAAGCCTAACAGGTTTTAGCAGCAGGGTCATGGACCATTCAGGACTGATTTGAATTAACATAGCAAACAGGATTCAGAATTGGCATTCAAATTTGAATGCAAGCAGAAAATGGAAACATTCATGAATTGGAAATACACAATATACATATACTGCTTCTACTATGTGAATATATAAAGGGACATTTCTGATTTCAGCATTATTTGATCTTCAGACAGTCTTCTACAAATACAGTGAGTATCAACTCTATGAAAACATTTGGTTTTTTGACCATTGAAAATACATAAAATTCAACAATCTGCACGTAGAGCTGCATTTAGATTTCCATATCTGAACAATATAGGGCCTTAAAAATAAACATACTAAAAGAAAAGTTTGTTAAAAATTAGAATCTAAAATAATATTGAGATACTTTTTATACTTATTGAGTTAACGGCATGCAAACTTTTGGAAAAACAACATTTTTGGCACCTTTTTGTTTTGATTGAGGGAAACAAGATACATTTCTAGTTTCAAATTTATTTATTCTTAAGACATTCCTTTTTAAAATAAATAATTAATAGATAAATCAGCTATATGCAGAGTGATCCATATTTAGTTGTTGACCTCTGAAATTGTGCACAATTTTACAATTTACTCATGGAGCCACGTTGCGATCCCAGTAATGAACTGTTTAGGGCCTTAAAATTTTACTCATGGAGCCACGTTGCGATCCCAGTAATGAACTGTTTAGGGCCTTAAGTTTAGGGCCTTAAAAATGAACAAGTTTGTTAAGAACCAGAATGTAAATTTCTTGAGTTGCAGTTTTGAATGTAGATTGTTTTTTTTTTTATATTTCTTTTATTATTCTTAAAAACTTCAGATATTCCTATTAAGTGTATAAAGTGTATGAAATGTGTTCTGGTTTTTGTGGTTTTTGAATGCTTAAAATGCATTGAGATCCTTGTATTTATGGATAAAGATAATTAAAAAAGAAAATACCACAAGGCAAGATTGTTAACAATTAGAATCTAAATGGATATTGAGATATCTTTAATACTTCTTGAGTTATAGACATTGAAACTTTGGTGAAAAAAAAAAACACAAAAAGTGATTTTTCCCATTTTTGAACTGTTACCACTGGCATATAAAGCAACAGAGTCAAACAACCAAAAGTCAACATATTTTACTAAAAGACTAAAATAATGCTAAAATAAAATAATGATGTTGAAAAGTAATATCCCCACACCTGTAATTTGGCTTCAATTGGTCATTTGGACCCCCTTATGGATGAAAATACTGGATTACTTAGTAAATATTCATCCACGGCAATAAATATTTTGGCTTTCACCAGAAAAATATTAACAAACCTCTAAACTTTTGAAATTTGGTTGATTTGCCATCAATTTGTTCAGTCGATTGATTGCTAATGGTTGGTTGAGTCTTATCACTAGTCCTAAAGCAGTCATTTTATGGCAGAAGGCTGCAATTTTATTTCTGTGCACTATGGCAAAGTTCTTTTTGTTTTTCCAGTCTAGTAAAACAATGCCAAACTGTATCAAAACCCTCAGGCAGAGACAACCAGCACACTCACTCTCCAGAACTCAATAACGCTCCTGAAGCACCGGTTTGCTGTCAGGGCTCGTAATTCTTGCATTGTGTTTTTATTGTTAAGACTTTCATTGCACCTAGAGTCAGACAAACTGTCATGGTTCAGTTGTTTCTTTTGAGATGGAAGAGTTCAAGTGTAGTTTTTCAGCCTGGAGGCTCTAAAGTGTGTGTGGCGCAGCCTCTGATCCAGAGATGGAAATGCTTTTCCTTTAATAATTTGCAACTGGCATATTAGAAACAGTGACTGCTGCTCACAATGATGCATCTAAAGCTGTCTGTGCATGGATAGAGGAGATGACTCAAAGTAAGAAAGGACACAGAGCACTGATGCTGGATTCTTTTATTTTCTTTATGACTCAGAGTTGCACAGTGTGCATCGTCAGTGCTAATGTGCACCAATTCTGATCTTGTTTAATGGATACAGACAGCAAAAAACACTTATGATGGTAAGTTTTGGCATGCTCAATATGTGCACATCTTAACATAATAAACAGTTCAGAGATGTTTCCAAATATTATCTGTGTGCACAAGGCCTTGCGGTGTGAACGCAGCCCCTGACAGGCCATACACACTCTCTACAACACTTCTTTGTGTCCTTTCTTCACTAACATCTCCTGACTATTTTTGTTTGCCTCTGGTGCTGTTTCACACTTGCATTCACCGCGACCCTGCAGACACATCCTTATGTTTTGACAAGGGTGTTGTTTTTGATTTTGTGTAGTGGGTTTGGTTTTTTTAATGACGGAAGGGAGAAAGAGCCACTGGCTCCTCATTAAAGATTTATGTTGGCCAACCCTGGTGTGCTAGAAATCCTTTACCTTATTTGGTGTTTGTAAATCTCTAGTTATGCTATATTATCACCAAATCTTGAATTCAATCTTTTTTTTCAACTTCATTTCTTTCAGTTAGCACAGGTTTTGTATTTTGTATTACAATAAAAAATTTTTTTTAGTCTGGTCATTTTTGACCTGTTTTTTAACAATTGTGATTTTTTTGATGAAAAAATGTTTTTGTGTTATTTTTATGTTAATTTTGTTTTTTTTATTTTTTTTTGTTTTTTTTGTTTGTTTTATCTATTGTTTTAATTAATATTTTGAATATTTGAACATTTTTAATTGTATCTAATGTTTTAGTAATTTTGTTGTATAATTGTTTTTGATTTTTTTAAATACACATGTTAATTTTTAATTTAGCTTTAATTATTTTAGTACTACTTCATATTTTATTTTATTTGTTATTCCAATCAATGTTTATTTCATTTTAAACAATGATTTATTTTATTTATTAAATGTTTTTTTTTTTTATATATCATTTTTTAAATGTTTAAGTTTTAGTTTACTAGATGTTTATTTAAATACAAATACAAAAAATAGTTAAATGCAATAATGTGTCAACACTTTGAGGATTTTTGTATATTTCCCCTGGGTTTGTGTTTATCTACACTACATTTATATCTAAGATTATAAATGTGAATGTGACATTATATATTAATTCAGATGCTCCTAAAACCCAGTGTTATACAGTTCATTATGTGATAAATTATTAGCTTAATTGGTTATAAAGAACAGGCCGATGACGATGAAGCTCAAATTCATTTGGATTTAAGCATTATTATTATTATTATTACTTTATACAGGTTTATTTTTTATTTCAGATTTAGTTAACAAATAACAACACTGACAAACTATAAAGCACATGTTGGTGACTGTGTATAAAGCCAGAGATTTGGATTTTGTTATTTACTTTCTGGCTGAGAAATTACTGACAAAATAAAAGAGCTACAGGAAACTAGGCTCCTTTCTAAAAGCGTTTCGGCTGATTTTCCTCTTTCGACAGGTTTATGGCGCATGAGTCAGCGGAGGTGATAAGAGTAGGCGATCTACCCTTGACAAGTGTTGACGAGTCAGTCGGTTTAGCAGAAAGAAAGAAAAAATATCAAGCACACTGCAAGCATTTGCATCCCATTAAACATTCAGAGGCTGCTTAAACAGTCACGATTGTTTTTATTTTAATAACAGCAATTACTAACTAAATTGAGCTCTGGTGAAGTCATAAAAAACAGTCCAGAGGGGCTATCAAGCTCCAAAAACATAAAATAAACTATAAAATAAAATGTCCATATGGCTCATGCACTATATAGCCTACTAAGTCTTCTAAAGTCATATGATTGCTTTGCATGAGGATATTATTCAGTATAATTGTATAAGTTTTTACAAACACCATGACCAAATGCACCAGTTTGAACATGCGTAATGGAGCGAACTTTCAGTGAATACCAACTTAAATTTTACATTCACATTTAGACACTTCTAAGATGCTATAAAAAGCTCATTTTGCAAAAACATGACAGCATTTGGGTTTGGAAGGACATGAGAATGCATAAAAATACCACTTTATTAACAAATGATAAATTAAACAGTTATGCGCAAAATGTTCAAAAATACTGTTCGGTTAATGAACCCAACAATAAAACATCCAAAATTATGTCAAATGATTTAGTACTGGTCAATTAACTTCTAAAGTGAGGCATAAGAACCTGTTTACCTTGGAAAATTAAACATAAATCTTAATTTTCTGCCTCATAAACCCACCATGCTTGTAGATGAAAAAAAAGGTACAAAAGCTGTGACTGGGGTGGTATCCTTTCACAAGGTACTAATGAGCATCTTTAAGGTAGGGCTGGGTGATATGGACAAAAATATTACCACAATTGTTTTCCCATATCTTCCGAAATTGATATTTATCACATTGCCATTAATGAGAAAGGACATGCTTTTCAAATGTCTTAGAGCTTAAGAATGAATGCAAAAATAAACTCCACAGAGTTAATTAGGACCCCATGAAATCTATTTTAGTTTTCTCTATATTCTGTTATTTTTTCATTATATTTTTAAGGGGAATTTGTGTTTTAGGATTAAATACAAATTTGTATAAACCATTCCAAAAACATAAATACATTTAGAAGCCTTTGTTAAAACAGGATATGTTTTCAATAACAAAACTACAGCAAAAACAGCCAGACTATTTTATATAGATTTGGTAACAGGTATATAGTTATAGGTAATAAAATAATAACAAAAACAACAACAAAAAACTAGCAAAAGCACAAATAAATACAACTGAAAGTTCAGGTTGAGAAAATGAAATCAAATGTAAGATAACACTGCATAGTTCTCTTTCTATAAATAAAATATAGAGGAATCCTTATTAAAGTTCTTCAGTCAAGATCAGCGAGTGATTTTCTCTTCCCTTTGTTCTTTGATTAATATTCATAAAACAGATGGAAACAGGAATATTAGGCTGCTGTCACTTTAAGACCCAATGCACATATCCATTATGGATTTTCATTCACATAAGAAAAAAATGACTGTCTTTATGAGGATATTTGACATAATTTTGTGTGCATTTGTCCATTCAAGTGCAAGACAACCCTCAAGAGACCTCAATTCAGCATTTCCGCACTATATGAAGGTGCCAAAGTGTTCTCTTTCACATCTGTTTATGCTTGAATGGTTTAAAATCACATAAAAAATACACACCAAGAAATCAAAATGCGCATGTCTTATAGAATCCACAGTTCTTAGAAATCTGGAACTGCTTCTTGATACCCAATCCTAGTACTAAAATGCACCTTTTAGGGGTCTTACAGCTTTTGTACCTTTTTTTCTGAAAGTTTTTGTACCTTTTTGTCTGATTCTGTGAATAAAATTAGCCAATAAGTGCAAGACAAGACCCACCTGTGACGTGATGACCTCTATAGATGCCATGAACCTATCAGCGATGATTGACACTCCCAGAAACATGTACATGAGAGAGACGAAATACACGACGGCCCGGACAATCTGCTCTCCCAGACTGGGATTGATGGGCTTCCACACGGGCAAGAGGATTCCAGGATTGCATTCCACCAGTTGGTTGCACTTTTTTTTCGGTGCGGCGCCGTCGCTGTCATCGGTCAGGTTACTGTAGAGCTCTGATGGAGCTTCTGGAGCGACGGAGGGCTGGAGAGACGGTTCTTCCCACTGGGATTCAGGAGAACAGGATGGAGGCAGAGAAAGGAAGAGGATGAGAGACAGGAGGAGGATGGGAGAGGAAAACGGTGCCATGACCTGGCTCCTCAAAGGGCTTCAGAGTTCAGAGGAGGAGAAGAAATAAAGGAGGTGAAGCAAGACGGAGAGGAACCAGCCCACCAGGGGACCTGGAAAAAAAAGAGTGAAGAAAAGAGAAGAAACTATGAAAATGCATCTGTAAATATCATCATCAGAAAAACAAATCTTACGCAGCGCTCACAATCCAACATAAATATCTCCAAGGCTGCACCTCTGTACAGCTTGCTTTTATAGCCGAGTAAATCAAGTAAAAAAAAATATGTGAGATGCAGAAACAGACCTTGGTAGAATAAAAGGCTGCGTAGGCAATGCAAATGATTGCTTTCTTGAGGTGAAACATGGTTACAAGGACAACAACTTATTGCTGATGATGATGGACGTGATGTTTTTTTTAAGGGTTTAGCAACAGAACATTGAGCCTTTGAGTCAAATAACAATGAAATAAGTGTAGAAATGCTGCCAGTATGGAGGATTATGTCCTCTGCAGGTCTTGGAGAGGGACATCTGTGTATGTGAGGCTTTTATTAGCTCAAATACTCAAAAACCTTTCTGCCCTTGCACACAGTCAGGAAGACCAGACGAAACTTTAATGCACAGATGTTGCTCTTCAACAGCTTTAGAGACTTAAAATGCAAGTTGTATTTCATTGCAAACATTAACTTTGTCTCAGATTTTTCGACGCAAGAAGAGAAAAAAAAAGCAATTGAAACAATTGTGGATGAACATAAAAAGATTAGAGTTTAAAAAATAAATGTGGATAAGAAACAATTGATTGAAATTTGATTGAAACAACTGAAACTTTGTTTCAGACTCTGGTATCTTGGCAAAAACAAGCACATTACTGAGATTTCATACATGAGATTTTTTTTTCCCTAGAAGAAAATATGTAAATTTGTTCTCATTTGAATCTTATTGTTGTCTAGGGGGAATCTGATATTTTCAAGATCTCATTTGAGAATTCCCCTCAATATGAATGATTTTGATATGAATTCAAGCATTTCTTGTCACATTCTCCCAACTATTTATAGTGTACTTTTAGTATTGTTTATACAATAGTATTAATATTATATAACAATATTTATTAATATTTTGAATTTTTTATATTATGAGGTTTTTTTTTACGTTTTAGTCATTTTATGTTTAATTGATATTTTATTTTATATAGCTTTCTTTTATTATTTCAGTTTTTGTAAGTTTAATACTTATTTTTATTTATTTACAAACCTGTTTTAGTTAGTTTCCAAAACAAAATTAAGTAATTTAAGTTTTTCATCTAATATATCTATTTTATTAGCTTTATTCAGTTACCAAAAATTCTTAATAGTTTTAGTTTTAGTTAACAATAAAACACTTCTTTTAGTGAACAATAAAACAGTTCTAGCTTTTACATTTAATTTTTTATATCTAATATATATATATATATATATATATTTTATTTTAGCTTTATTTCAATTACCAAAAATTTCTACTGCTTTATACGTTTAAGTTTAATTTCTAATATTTATGTTTTTTAACAGCTTTATTTCACTTACTGAAGATGATTTTAATACAATAAAACATTTCTAGTGCTTTATACGTTTAAGTTTAATTTCTAATGTTTATGTTTATTAATAGCTTAATTTCACTTACTGAAGATGATTTTAAAAATTATTGTTTTCGTGAACAATAAAACACTTTTTATTTAGTTTATTATCTTTATTTCAATTACCAAAAATTATTTTAATAGTTACAGCTTTAGTGAACAATAAAACATTGTTTAGTACTACTAAGAAATTTCCGGAGAAACATTAGAGACAAAGTTACAAACCACACCATTAATTCTCCTGAGCTTTAAAAGAGCAAACTTTGAGAAATCTGACAGCAGACTTTGGTATTTTGACACATCTGAGTGCTATTTTGAGACTTATAGGGTTGTTTCTCTTTCCAGCAAGCACACTCTCAGTCTAATGCTGATCTATAGCACAACAGCGAGTGAGAGTGGGCACCCTCTCGCTCTCTCTTTAAATATCATTTTACAGACACTTAAATGTTTCTAAATTCAGAGCACGCTATCCATACTCACTCGTCCTTCTTTTTCCTCCTATTGTCTCTTTCTAAATGGCCTTATTCCATCACAGAGCAGCTCTGTGTCTAAAACAAAGTTTGAGCTGCTCTCTCTGCTCTTGCTCAGAATACTAAACAGACAGACAGAGCTGCTTTGTACTCGGGTTTCATGCAGTGACAGGTTGCACGAAGGTTAGTGGGTTACCCCGTCATTTCCCCTCATTACCAGAGCATCTCTCTCCTGACGTAACACCATTCGTAAGACTGCAGGCTTGTCATTTGCAGAGAATGAATCCCCCAATATAGCAGCCTGACAAAGACTTAGTCATAATATGAGCTAAAATAACCAGCATGCAGAAGCTGTGTTTGTTTCTGTGGCAAAACCGGCTCAGGGACGAAACCTGCGCGGAACTCATGTTTCTTTTAAAATGGCCCATTAAGGGAGGTACAAAACAGATGCTCTGGTGATCTCAGATAAGTGAGCTGCATATGAGAATACTGAATGATAGACACTGAGAGAGACGCTGAAAACTGAATGTGATTGAATAGGTTTGCATATAATATATGCATATGTTTTTTGCGATGTTTAGCATGCTAATAAAGCACATTAAAAGGAGAAAGAAAGAGTTGGGCATCAGTATTGGGGTCCGGCTAATAGATATTTTCCCCACAATTTGGGACGTTTCCATAGCGACCCCGCAAAGGGCTGGTGAGGGTGATCCATCACAGAGAAATGGAGCAGAAAAACAGTCAGAAAGTCAGTTAAAAAATATTTGGAAATTGCAAATATTTGGATGAAATTTAAAATGTTTTCAACTTAAAATCATTAGGAAAAAAAGAAAAGCAAGAAATTATATTATTTTTGAAATAAAATTAAGCCAACTTTTAGTACTTAAAAAAAAAAAATTAGAAATATATATAGTATATTTTTGCAGATTTGGAGAAATGTAGCATTCCATCACTTACTCACCAATGGATGCTCTGCAGTGAATGGGTGCCGTCAGAATAAGAGTCCAAAAAGCTGATAAAAACATCACAATAATCCACAAGCAATCCATACCTCTCCAGTCCAGCAGTTAACATCTTGAGAAGTGAAAAGCTGTGTGCTTGTAAAAAAACAAATACATAAGACGTTTTAACCTCAAACCATTGTTTCTAGCTTAAATACTCATCCACAATCCATAATAACTCTTCCTCCAATGAAAAAGTCCATCCCCTGTTGTCCTCTCAAATTTAAAATCCACTCACATATTTGTTTAGAACTGTTTTTGCTTATAAACGGTGCTTGATCTGTGGAGATTTCTCTCTTGGTTCATACGAGACAACTTTTTCACTGGAGAAGGCAGTATAATATGGCAAGAGGACTCATATTTATAAAAGTCTTAATGGTGGATTTTTTTTTTTTTTTTTTTTTTACAAACACGCAGCTTTTCACTTCACAAGATGTTAACTGATGGACTGGAGTGATGTGGAATACTTGTGATGTTTTTTATTATCTGTTTGGACTCTCATTTTGACGGCACCCATTCACTGCAGAGGATCCATTGGTGAACAATGATGTAATGCTAAATTTCTCCAAATCTGTTCTGATGATAAAATAAGCTCATCCACATCTTGAATGACCTAAGGGTAAGTACATTTTCAGTAAATGTTACATTTTTTTGTTGATATTTTTTTTTGTGAAAGGCTTATATTTTTATTTTAAAATTGGGACCTGGACATGTTTTCAAGAGATTAACCATAATGCATCCTCTCTCTCTCTCTCTTCTCTGTCACACATACAAACATTCCCACGTGCGCAGTGATTCATCCATTTAGCTGTTTCAGCAAGTGCACTCACATGCCAAAGCCAGTGCACACTGACCACAGCACACATATCACACACACACACACACTGATGCAGCATTTCTTTTCAGCCTATTCTCAAACAAATTGAGAAGTTCCCTCTTACATAAGCAAGTTATGTGCAACTATTCAAACTAGCACTGATAGAGCACTTAAGCCACGGCGAGGCTAAACACAATTCTTTATTTTACCAAAATGCTTTCCGGAAACACTCAGCCATGGCTCATTTCAGCCGCTGACCTTGAGTCATCTGATAAATATGTGCAGCAATGAGAAACCTGAGGCCTTTTCCTTTCACACCCCAAAACTCACTACCCAGAGTCATTACAGACTGCACATACAGTCATTATAGACTCATCTGCTATTAAATCCAGCCTGAAAACATTCCTTTTTAGAAGAGCTTTTAGTTAACCAGTTCCCATTGTCAGTCCATTTTGTAGCTTGTACATTACTGGATCTTGTTTATGCACTGACGCATCTTCTTGTTAGTCTTCTGTGTATATTTCACTCTGTGCCTTGAGGAGGCACTCTTGTTATAATGTATTATTGTTAATTTTATTATTAAGAAAACAGAAAAACAATGCATTATGCACCAGGGTTATTATAGTTAAATAATTAGTAAGACCTTCGTTCATCTTCGGAACATAAATTAAGATTTTTTTGATAAAATCTGAGAGCTCTCTGACCCTTAGACAGCAACGCAACTGAACTGTTCCCAGACCCAGAAAGGTAGCAAGGACATCTATAGTCCATGTGTCGTTTCGCAAGTGCATGGTTCGCGATACTCTCTCCACAATGGTGGCGCACCACAGCAGATGGGATGAGAAGGAGAAGAATTGTTGAATAAAGTCGTTATTTTTGTTTTCTTTGCACACAAAAAGTATTCTTGTAGCTTTGTAAAATTGCGGTTGAACCACTGATGTCACATGGAATATTTTACCAATGTCCTTGCTACGTTTCTGGACCTGGGAACATTGCAGTTGCGTTGCTGTCTATGGAGGGTCAGAAAGCTCTCGGATTTCATCCAAAATATCTTAATTTGTGTCTTACAGGTTTGTTTATAAATTAATGACAGAATTTTCATTTTTGGGTGAACTATCCCTTTAAGCTTTGTCTACAGACTGTGTGCTTTTACATAAAATATATATATATAAAAAATGTCACATGGAATAATCCAGATGTTCCTTCATGGGAAGTCGTGGCCTGATGGTTAGAGAGTCGGACTCCCAATCGAAGGGTTGTGAGTATGAGTCTCGGGCCGGCAGGAATTGTAGGTGGGGGGAGTGAATGTGCAGCGCTCTCTCCACCTTCAATACCATGACTTAGGTGCCCTTGAGCAAGGCACCGAACCCCCAACTGCTCCCCGGGCGCCGCAGCATAAAATGGCTGCCCACTGCTCCGGGTGTGTGTTCACAGTGTGTGTGTGTTCACTGCTCTGTGTGTGTGTACTTCGGATGGGTTAAATGCAGAGCACGAACTCTGAGTATGGGTCACCATACTTGGCTGAATGTCACGTCACTTTCACTTAAAAAAAAAAAAAATGCATGCATAACCAAGGATTTTAAATATGCAACTATTCTGAACTGTTTTAAAGTATAATCAATACTAAACAATACATGTTTACATAATATGCATTTAACCAGGAAATTTCCTCTGCATGCATACACTGTGACATTTTACGTAGCTGAATTGGGACTCGTAACCTAATTTGCCTGAATTTACAGCTTTTTGTTGATAAAGACAGTAGGAAATTATGTCACGTCACTTTCACTTTGACACAATATTTGTAAAATCTGTGGTGTGGAAAGAACAACAGAGGATTTTGGCTAAAAATTAAATATGAAACAACCGCTTATTTTGGTTGTTTTGCACTACCAAGTAGTTAAGAAGAATGCAAAGTTTTAAATTAAATATTAAATTACAAAAAAAAAGAGAGAAAGCTGCATGGCAGAGACACTGAAAACTGGAGAGAATGATATATTTAACAATTGTTAATTTATGCTATTTTATTATTTATTCAAAACAGAAGCCCTGGAGCATGACATCATATCCTTTCTGTCCATATTGCAGGGAAATAATTTTGCATGCTTAAAATCTGTGTGACCGGCCCTTGAGCCTGTGCACATCAAGAAATTACAGTTATTTGTTTCTCTGAACTGTTTGGCTATTCAATCATTTTATTTGGCAGCGACTGCAATGTTTACAAAACACAGAGAATATGCAGCTAATGTCACAAGCGATGGTGTCCTGGCTTTATTTCAGGTCATTTAAATGAGAAGCTGTTTCCTCTGATTCTTCCAAGGCTTCTGGGAAAACCCAGATGTTCCTTCATGAATTCTTACAAGTTGGACACATTCAAATGGAGAGTTACCTTGCCTGCTGTTTGTAACAGCCAGCCTCACTTAATATCAATATAAAAAACACACACTCAAATTCTAACTCTTTTGCACTTATTTTTTACAAGGACTTTGAAAATGTAATTTATAATACAATCCATGAACATTCTCTTTCTGAGACCTACACACACACACACACACACACACACACACACACACACACACACACACACACACACACACACACACACGAGGTAATGTGAATTGAAAAGGCCGTAGATTCCATCTTAGAAATTAAACAGTTGCTTTATTTCTTCCACCCATAAAGCTGAAACAATCTATTTGATTAGAGCTGTATCTGATGATGGCTTTACAGACAAGAGGCTGGAAAAGTGTCTGATGCTTAAAGAGAAACTCATTATGAAGAGAGTCTGATACTTGAAGAACATCTGATGATGAAGAGCATGTGATGCTTAAAAAACATCTGATGACAGAAGAGCATCTAATACTTGAAGAACACCTAATGATGAAAGAGTGTCTAATGCTTGAAAAACTAATGGCAGAGCATCTGATGCTGGAAGAGTATCAGATGCCTGAAAAAAATTCTGATGTCAGAAAGGCATCTGATGCTTAAAGAATGTCTGATAATGGAAGAGCACCAGGTGCTTGAAAATGGAAAAGCATTCGATTCTTCAAGAAACGTGTGATAACAGATGAGTGTCTAATGATGGAAGAACACCTGATACTTGACGAGTGTGGATGCTAAAAAATGGTCTGATACTGGAAGATGTCTGAAAAAATGTCTGATGATAGAAGGACGTCTGATGATAGAAGAGATTCAGATGCTTGCAAAAATCATCTGATGACATAAGAGCATCTAATTCTTGAACAATGTCTGATGATGGAAGAGAAACAGATTCTTGAAGAAAAGCCTGATAACTGAAGAACATAAGATGATAGAAAAGTAATGGATGCTTGATGAACATCTGATGCTTGAAGAGCATCGGATGCCTGAAAACATGTCTGATGATGACAGAAGAACATCTGATGCTTGAAAATGTCTGATGATGGAAGAGCATCAGATTCTTGAAGAAACATATGATAACAAATAAGCATCCGATGATGGAAGAGCATCAGATTCTAGAAGAAACATCTGATAGCAGAAAAGCATCTGATGACAATAGAATGCCTGATGCTTGACGAGCGTCTGATGCTTGAAAAGGGTCTGATGAAGGAAAAGCATCAGATTCTTGAAGAAACTATCTGATAAAAGATAAATGTCTGATGCTGAAAGAGCGTCAGATGCTTGAAAAAACATCTTATGATGGAAGACTGTCTAATGCTTGAAGAACATCTGATGACAGAAGAGCCTTTTATGCTTGGAAAATGTCTGATGCTGGAAGAAGGACGTCTGAGAGATGGACATCTGATACTTGAAGAACCTCTGATTGTAGAAGAGCATCTAATGGAAGAAGAGATTCTGATGTTTGAAGGTCTGATTCTGAGAATGTCTCATGACAGAAGAACATCTGATCATGCAATAGCGTCTGATAATGGAAGAACATCTGACTGTAGAAGAGCATCTGACAGTTGAAGAGCGTCTGACGATTAAAGAACATCTGATTCTGGAAGAGAATCTGATGAGAAAAGAACGTCTGATAACAGAAGAGTGTCTGATGAGAGAAGAAAGTCTGAGGACAGAAGAACATCTGATGTTTAAAAAATGTTTGTTGACACAAGCGTCTGATGACAGAGTGCAAGTGTTTCAGGCAACAGTGTTTTCATTAATTCATATTGAGTTCCACTTTTGACATCAAGTAATTAAGCAGATTTTCTTAAACTGCAGGATCAAAGCAACATTATGTAGCAGTTTTTTTTTTAGATTTGCTTCATGCTCAAATATAATTTCAACAGCTGAGACCGGAAACATCACATGACAGCAGTGAGAAAAGCCAAAGGCTTCACATTAACATGCTGAGCTCTAATCACCAGGAAAATAGAATAACATTTGCATATGCTAAACATAGATCATTATTAGTAAAAGAGAGAGAGGACACTGTGAACGTACTGAACTTCAAACAGAAGAGCTGCCCTAGAATTCACAGCGACGATCTTCATGTGCCCTTCTATCACAACTACAAGTGTCAGGGTCCTGCTATATTTAGGAAACGTAAATAATGCTCATTAACAGGATTAATGCAAAGGTTGAAGTCATTACACTGTACAATTCAGCAGTAAATCTTCGCAGCCACCCCACAGATGAAACAGATGAGTAATTATTGTGTCATTGAACTGATTAAAGAGAACACAGGTCCTCGATTTCATCGCATATTAATAGAGCTTTTTAATATTTAATGCTTAATGTGAATGAATGGGACTCTGTATGAGGAAGCTGCCAGCAACATGAGAGAGAAAATGACATATATATTAGGAAGTTAAAAAAGAAACATGGAGAATATGGATTAATAAGAAAAGGATGATTATTTTAACATCTACACACACCAACACTTAAAAATTAAGATTTTAGGGTGAGGTTAGTATTAACTAAGATATAATATTTCCATCATATGTGTTATTTTGAAATATGCAATACATATGAAATTAAATATAAAATAATTATTAAAATTAAATATGAATAATACAAATCAAGTTAAAAATTATAAAACACAAAATTAATCAAATATAAACCAAGAACAACTACTGTAATTATTTTATGAAATATTGCTTTTCTACTTCCTGGGAGGAAAATATTCACAAATTATCCTATTTTAAGATTTTATTTTGAATTACTTAAAATAAAATAAAAAAACACAGCATTTGTGTATTTTAATAAGCATTAATTAGACTTAAAGGAAAAACGCCCTTGTGACAGCTAGCCCCGGTCTCCCCTACAGTACATAGTTCAGTATATCTCAGGGTTTGTTCTTAACATAAACTATTATAGACCACCCAAACCCTAGCCATGAAATAAGACAGATTTTGCTTTTATGAATCATTTTCCTTGTGGCATTGTTTCTGATTTTCTTCTGGGGGCATTTTCAAGTTTCATTCTCACCATCACAGCAAATCCTGAAACACACACACACACACACACTCATGCACGCTATCATTTCTCTAGCTGTAAGCAGAATGTAATTTATCATTTTATATACAATAAAACCTGCATTGTGATTGTGAAGTTCAGGATGGGAAGAAGGAATGAACAGATTTAATGTCACTGCTAGTCTAACAAACTCACAGGATTCATTTAACTCCTGGGAAAAACTCAATTCTGCACTCCACACAATCTGATGCCAGACACACTGTGAGGCAGAGGTGAGAACTGAATTTTTCTGCATCATCTTGATTTACTGTGTTCAAAATGAGCTCCAGACCCAACATGTGTCCATTTGTGCAGATTGCAGCAAGGTGTTCGACTTCACTCGCAGGCCCTCTAAACGACGCATCATGGATTCTGCAAATGCTGATTTAGTAGTTTTATGCTCTACAGTGAACCTGGGATCATAAAAGCTGCTTAATAGACCCTGACAGTCTAACTGAGAGGAGTAGATGTTGAGGAACGACTTCCCTTCTGCAGCGATCATCATTTTAACAGACTTTGTTATATTCAGAACATCAGAAATAGTGTAGCTGTTTAGTTCAGAAAGTTAAACTAACAATGGCTTCCCAGCTGACAGAAATATGTTCTACTGTTCCATTTTATACTTTTGAAAACATAATGGGAAAGTTAGTTTTAAATGTTCTCTGAACATTCAAGACATCCGTAAAAAAAAAAAAAAAAAAATGCAAACAAGTGAACATTCCATTTCAGAACTTTGCAAATATTACAGGAATGTTACTTTGGATTGTTCTCTGAACAAGTAGTAACATTTAAAGAATGTTTAAAATGTTCTTTTAAAATGTCCAACTAAAAGATTTCATAAATTAACATTTCATGAACAATATTGAAATAAAATTTTTGTGCTTACATTTTAAGAACATTATTAAAGACCAGAGAACTCTGAACAAACCTTTCATTAACGTTACCCATTAACCTTGAACGTTCTGGCATCATTCCTTATTAGCTGGGTTAGTGTCTCTTAATATATCAACACATTTAACTGGGATAGGAGAGTATATCTGAACACTGAAAAGCTTACACACTTGACCTTTATCCATGAAATGGTTTACTACAAAATGCATTTATATTATTATTTTAATATGACCACAACATGTCCATTGAAATGTACTTTACTTCAAAATTAATTCTGTCAGACTGATCGGTTTAATTTGTAATGCTTTGAATGTCATTACCACCTACATCTGCAGCCAAGCACAGTCAAGCTGGCCAAAGCTCACAAATGTGCAATACCACCCACCAGCTTCACTCTGAACCTCAGATCAAACACACACACACACACACACACACACACACACACACACTGCAGGCTCAGGAAAAAAGAAAGACATGAAAAATCGCAGGATTTCTAAGAATAAAGGTTGCACAACCTGCCTCATTTACACCTGAAAAGGAACCAGAAATCAGTGTGTAAACAAAGTCACATTATATGTACTATAAAAAGTCTGGATTATTGCATAATGTACAGTAGTATACTATATCCCAGCTGAAACGTTTTGAAATGTTCTGAACATTGAAAACCAGTCCAGTTTTTTTCATGGTAAAGTGAACATTCCATTTTATTATTTTTCAAACATTATGGGAATATTACTGTTAAATGTTCTTTGAACATTCTGAAACAATTTAACAAATGTTACACGAATGTCCAACTAAAACATTTCAGAAAAAAAAAAAGAATATTCCATGAATGATGTAGAAACGTTTTTGTGTTGGATACATTTCAGACAGGACCACTTTGGCAAGTTACTTGAGTTTATTGAACACAATTTATCTTTGTTCCTTATGGGGGTTCTTGCTCCCAAATTAATTGAACATACAAGAGCTTAAACATTAACCCCCCCGGAACCATCAGCTTGGAAATACATGACAATTAAGACACTTAATAATGTCTTTAAAAGCGAACAGTGGTAATCGTGTAGATGTGGCAGTGGGACGTCTATCCTGTAGCTTGGTTATGAGGATGAGTGTCTCTCAGCAGTGAGGTTCATGCCAACCTGCACTTGAAAGCCTTCGTGATCTGAAACAAAGAAGATGGCAACCAGAAGGTGCACAGTAATATGCTCATGCTTATAATGGGGAGGGAGGGAGGGTTGCGAGCCGTTTGAACATACTTACCGAGCAGTGGTGCCACGTATATATGTCCCATGTCTAATAGGAGAATGGTAGTGATTGGAGCGATTTGAGGTCTGACCGCGTCAGCTGGTCGCAGCACTATGCCTCCGTGGCCTGACTGAACTAACGCTGCGCTCGATTTGGAAGACATTGTATTAACGTTGCTGAAATAACTTTAAAAGAACATACAAGAACGTTAGCCAAAGTTCTGAGAACGTTCCTTGTCAGCTTGGATATTATTTGTAAATATATAAGTTGACGGTATGCATGATGAACATTTCAAACAGTAGTATGCATATGCAATATTATCATTGCATGACTTTCTGTGCAAGTTTATTTCAGCTTAGTAGTCAATTAATTGGAAAATAAAAGGATTATTTATTTTTACTCTAATCCAATTATGTTTAACAATGTTGTACCTTGTACCTTTTGACAGTCCAATTAAATCATGAATGAGACCGAAAATCGCAGTTGATTGGAAAGAAAGGTCAAGTACAATATACTGCATTGTGTGATACAGTATGCCTTGTGCTCTGGTTGTATTGAGGTATCAGAAAAGGTGCATAATGCATAATGTAGGAGTATTATGCTATTCTAAATATAGCCAAAGTGCTGTTGGACCAGAAAAACAAAGAAAAAAGACTGCATATCAACCAAGAAGTATTATGTGTCAGTCAAAATCACATCTGACTGTAATTAACTGATTCGAATTAGGAAAACACTGATAGTCGAGCTTTGGCGAGACAAACACAAACCCCTTCAAGCCGTGAGGCCAATGATGAGAAACAGAATCAAATTACAACGCTGCCATGGATCAGGCCTGCAACATTTGACTGGCTGACTCATTTACATCACGCATCAATTTCACAATAATGCACAATGACAAAAACAGGTCAACAGGGTGCATTAGATCATAAAATGCCATAATCAGATGGAATTATGCTGGAGAAGCATGCGTGAAAAGTTGTAATCAGGGGCTCTCAGGATATCAGTGCTGAAGATATCAAGGGTTCATTAATGAATCTGTGGAAGGGATATTGTGATAAATGATACATCATTTATGCACAATTATGAAAAGATTAGAATTCTTATCTGAAATTAACCAATAGAGCGTAAAAGTGAGTGCCTCAGCTCCCAAAAGTGCTTCCCTTTCATTTTCTCCATAGGCTTTTCAACAGAATTTGCCACTAAAAAGTCAATGAATGAAACCAACCACAAAAATTGGATTTGAAAATAGCACTGTAGTGAAAAAATACAGTTATAAATAAGTTTTATCTTGAAAGAATTAGACATCTAATACTACAATTTTAACATATTTACTAGAATAAAATACCAAATAGTTGAGGTTTGTTGCAAAATATTCAAATATGTACATATATATCAGTTGTTCGAGAGTGTAAGGAGATACACAATGCATCATGGGAGTCACTCCTGAGCAGATGTTGCATTAGGATTGTGGGTAATGTAGTAAGTTGCATGCTAATCTTATTGATTTGTGACTTGAGCAGCATATTTCATCAAATCACACTCCCAGAGCTCATGGTAAATCAGTTTTGAAGGGTTCATGCATCACTGCAAGAATCTATTTCTCTGTGGAGCAAATTATTGAGATTTTTACTTTTGGAATCCAACTGTTTTTCTCTGTGCCTGAAGGAGCCCCGAAACAAGACGATTCAGAGTGGATTCCTGGAGAGAGAATGGCTGGATATTCAGTCTGTTGGTAACAGTAGTGTCATTTGAGTGAGTCCTGTAATGAAGGTGAAGCGAGGTGAAGTTTCTCCAGCTGTATGTAGAAGCTCAGTAGCGTCAGTGAGATTGTGATTTGTGCTGGAGCGGCAGTCAAGCACAGATGCATCTGTCACAGTCAGTATACGGCTCTTCTCTTCCTCTCCAGGTCTCTCTGCTCTCGTTTGTTCTCTCACCAACTCTCCCTCTTTTCTCGCTCTGTTCATTTCCTTTCCCCCCACCCACTCCTCCTCCGTCTCGTCCATCCGCCCACTCACTCATTCTCTTCCCCTCAGCACATCTCACCCTCCCTCTCAGATCTTTCTTTTCCCTTGTTTCTGTTTGGCATTCAACATGAATGCATGTTCTGTGTGTTTATACATACCGAGGAGAGGAGAGATGAGATTACATGAGATAAGAGGAGATGAGACAAAACAAGATGAGATGAGAGGAGAAGAGATGAGAAAAGGTGAAATTAGACAAGAGATGATAAACTGAAACAAGAGGAGAGAATATGAAATGAAAGGAGAGGAGAGGAGATGAGACAAGAGAACATGAAATGAGACAATTTGAGATGAGATGAGAGGAGAGAAGAGATGAAACAAGACAGATGAGATGAGACAAGATGAAATGAACTGAGACTAGAAGAAGAGATGAGAAGAGATGAAAGGAGACATGAGACCAGAGGAGAGGAACAAGATGAGATGAAACTAAAGAGTCAAGAGAAAAAGAAATGAGAGGAGACAGAAGGAGATGACATGAGATGAATATCACACAAAAGGAGAGGCGGTGAGGATGTAAGGAGAGGCAATGAGAAGTCAGTACAAGATTAGACAAGATGAAATATGAAATATTAGAGAAGATGAAATGAAACAAGACAAGAAAATAGAAGATGATGAGAGACAAAATGAGAGGAGAGGATAAGAGAATTAGATAGGATAGATTAAATAAGAGAAAATTGGCTAAAATGAGACCAGATGAGAGGAGACAAGAGCTCCTTCAAAGTCAGATGAACAGGTAAGTGACTGCGACTGATTTTCCTCCAGCTGCCTCTCTTTTGTAAGCAGCTGTTAGTAGTCTGTTAGCTGTGTGAAAGAGTCTGTTAGTGGACAAACACACACTGACACAAATACACCAGCAGCCTTAAAGGGTGTCCATTCATCAATGTTCGGGTGCACAGCCCAGAGATGCTGTTAATGAGGCGGCCCTCTAATCTCCCAGCATGCCATGCAGCCGTACAAGCCCTTTGCTTCACTGCAGACTGCTACAGAGGTGACACACAAACCTTCAAATAATGAGCTTGACACCATCTAGAAATAACATCAGACTGGACTGTGTGTGGAGATCAGGCTGAACTACTGTTAACCAGTCAGACTTATGTCAAAGTCAATTCAAAGATTAACTCATTACAACGCAATCAACAGTATATGCACACCAGACGTTCCATGGACAACATGTTCTCACTCCCAGCTCGTCACATGTTGACGCTTTGTCAGGACCCCTTGGCATCACTTTTTGACGCTCAAGGTACGCCTTAAGCATAATTTTTTTAACGCACAGGGTACCCTTTTAGGGTCCTCCACTGATTTCACTTGTTTGCCTTAATTTAATGGTTTGCATGCATTTGTAAAAATATAAATTATTTTACATAAATTATACTTTCATTGGAGAAGGCCTACCTAACCCCACCCCTTCCCTAAACCTACCCACTTCTGAACAATATAAAACACTTAACAGGCAAATAAAAGTATAGTCACAGGTTTTTATTGCAAAAATTATGGAAGCCCGTTTCCGCCACTGAATAAAAAATAAAACAAGGTAATTGTGACTTTTTATCTCATAATTCTGAGTTTTTTTCTCACAATTGCAAGTTTATATCTCGCAATTGTGACTTTTTTTTCTCAGAACTGCAAGCTATAAATTCAGAAGTGCAGATATAAACTCACAATTCTAAAAAAAGTATTGTGAGTTTATATCACACAATTCTGAGAAAAAAAGTCAGAATTGTAAGATAAAAAGTTGCCAATTTTTTTTTTTTTTTTTATTATTGGCGGAAATGGGCTTCCTTAAAAAACTGACCATAAAAGGCAATATAAAACTATTACAAACAAGTCTTTTTGCATTCCAAGTCTTCTGAAGCCGTACGATATCTTTATGCAAAGAAGAGAGTAAAACAAGGTTTTAATCGCTGAAAATGATCCCGCTCTGTTAATGCGCTGACATCTCATTCAAAAAGATAACTCTCATACCATGACGCAGTCGTCATGAGACACACAAGAGTCAAGAACATTTCACAAACAAGGCTGACGTAAGGCTTCTTCTGGCGGCATTTTTTTTAATTTTGCGCACAGACTGCAGTACACAGGATCTTGAGCTTACGGTCGATGGAGACGGTAATCACGTCTATATTACTTTCTTACATCAATCATTTTGCATCAGAAGACTTGGAATATTAATATTTTTGAATAAATTATGACTGTAGTTGTATGTGCATGATATATCTTGTGTTTATCGACAACTGGTAGGTTTAGGGGCAGGGGTTGGGTTATGTGCTCGCAAATGTGTAAATAGTGTAATATAAATAAAACTGTTGTGTATGTTTACATTGAAAAAATCACACCCCAACATATATGCAATAATGGCAATATTATTTCCCTAATATATAATTTAATCATGATAATAAAATTCCCAATGCCTTTCGCGTCGGCATAGTGATGCCAAGGGTTTCTTATTTAAAGCAATGGAGAACCCTGTGCGTCGAAAAATGATGCTAAAGATTCCTGACCAAGTGAGTTGGGAGTGAGGATGTGTTGGGAGCACATGCATTTCCTGTCCACACTCTCTTTCCCCCTCATTCTGCATATATATTTGGGTTATTTCACATGTGCATAAGAACAAACAAGTTTGGTTGTAATTAAAGTTGTGCTCAGACTGCCTGCAGGAAGGAAAAATCACAAATGAGATCTCGCTTGTTTCACCTAGACACAAATTCAATTAAATGCAGATGAAATAGGCTAGAGACGGTTGCTGCAGTCTCCTGCTTTTCACAACTTTCTCCTGAAGTCCACAGTAATCTCAAGTGTTGCTGCTAGAGTTTCAGAAGAGATGTCAAACTGTGCTCCCAAAGTCTGCGATCTAAAGTGTAAGATTTCTCATCAAATTCTCCCGATATCAAATGATTTGAGCTGTAATCCACATTCATTTTAGCTCTCTACTCTCACTATATGACAACCATTGTCCCATTTACAGTATGTCTATTATTTCACACACACAAAAATGAGACAGAATTTACTAAATGAGAATTTGAGACAAAAAGACCTTAAAATTCTGTCATGGTTTACTTAATGTCATGTTGTTCCAAACCCACATGAAATGTTAACTTCCACAAAACACAAAAATAGTTGTAGACAATTTCCCATTATTCTTTTACATGCAATTACAATAAGCTGGATTGTAGGATGTAAATGTATTTGTAGGATGCAAAAACTCCATAAAAGCATAATTAAAGTGGTCCTCACTCCTGGCACGTTCATGAGAGTTCACGAAAGAAGTAGCAATGTTTGAATGAATCAAAATATTTAAAATTATTCAGAATCAAATCTTTTAAATGATTCAGTAGATCCAGTTCACAAAACAGGATGTGTTTCTCAACAGCACTGAGATAAGTTGATCATGGAGACTATTGGTGGCAAAAGATTCTACTTCTACTTAGATCTACTTCAGCTTACGATGCCTTTGGGAAACGCAGTCAGAATATTTCTTTCATGAATCACGACATAACTTAATGAACCAGTGATTAGCCATTATCAAGAATAATGACTTTCTTTTCGGTATTTGAATCAATCATATTACTTCAGGGTATATGAATATACAGTAGCACATCATATAGATTACTTTTATGATACTTTAATTGTGATTTTGTGTTCTTTTTTAAGCTTGAAAGCTCTACTCCTGAATTATTGTAATTGCACAGAGAAGAGCAACCAGAAGAACATCTTCAGAACTGGCCTTTTTATGTTCTGTTGAAGAAAAAGTCATTTTTAATCAAATGAGGGTGAGTAAATGACAGACATTTAAATTTTGTATCGGATGAACTACCTGAACATTCCATTAAGACTCCTAAGATATGAAAGATTAAGCAAAAAGCATTAAAAAAATCCTCTGGGCAGGTTAGACACCTTTAAAATTGATTAAAGAAACATCATTACTTTCTATACTTAACATCATTAACTACAGAGAGAAGGAGAGGGAGAGATGTACGAATTACAGCTGGAATAAGTGCTTGAGCCACTCGCTGTCAAGTTCTTTTGCAAGCAGAGAAACAAAGATGCACGAGACAGAGAGGAGAGCGATTCACGAATCTGAGCGCTGGATCAGTCACAGCTCCAGCCATTTCTGCCACCGTAAATTGGCCAATTCGATTTCTGAGTGTTAATTCTGAGCCGATATTTCTCCATTTGTGAGTGTTTTGATTCTGGAGCCTCGTTTGAAGCTCAATCAATCCCAGTATGTGATTGGTGAGCGAAAGCCTCGATGAGGAAGAGCACGTCCTGACAGCTTCCATTAACAGACACACACAAATAAAGCGCATGCAGTTAGGCCTCTCTACTCTTAGCCAGGGATCAGGAGAGATCGATATATCCCTCTCTGCTCAGGTAATGACTATTGACTTATCGAGCTCCGCATCTCCAGCAAACAGAGCTTCAACCCTCGAGTCCAGAGCAGACGGAGTGGCTACATTCAGAGAAAAGAGCAACAGGAAGCCCCTACGGTCAGATCTACAGGGTCATGTGACCTTCCGCTCTTCATCTCATCTTGATTGTTTGAGTATTTAGATAACACCGCCCTGCATCGTATATGCTGAATGAAATGCAACAGTTGTTTCTGACTTATATTTGGGTGCTGATTCCAATAATAGAGGCAGTTTTGCTTGTGCATGTCACACTTTCTCACAAAATATGTGCACTTTGTAGTATTTTTGCTTTCGATGACCATTTTTAGTTCTTGTATTATCCCTTAATCAGCAGAAAAACCACCACAAAGGCTTGATTCTTTTTACTCTGAGCCAGATTACAACTATTTGTTCAGTTCTTGGCCCATTTTCACATATGAATGATTCTAAAGACATAATTTTATGCTTAATCCTGAATTCAGGGTTGGAATTATAGCCAGATGTTTTCTGCTACATCTGTGGGTGTTTTATTACATTCAAAAAAGCTTATTTATTAAAACACTTATACAATGTTTTCTTGCTTTACATTAAATACAGAATTTGAAACATTGTTTCACTCCTTTACAGATTACAAGCTAAATGATACATTTAAATGCTTTTTTTTTTTGTCATTAAAACCAAAACACAATTTTGACATTTGACTGCTTTTGTTTTGGTGCATTAAATAAGTGTGTTAAAGCTATACATGTATAATTTTTTTATTTGTATTTTTCAACTCAGCATCGTCAAATTAATAATAGGCCTTTTTTGCAGTTATGCAGAACTACAATATAATCTTCTTCTCTAAAGCAGTTTCTTTCACTCTGACCCCAGTTTTAGGACACGCCATGATGAGTATTCAGACTTAAAAACAAGTCACAAGCAATATTTCACATCTTCAAAGAGCTCAAGTTGGGCCAGAGTTACAGTACATCTACTGTCACAAAACACTGATTCAAAGGCAAGTCCATTTCCAAAGTAAGTTAAAACTACAGCACATAACATCTTATCACAATTCACGTTGTTGAGAGAAAATCAGTATGCAGTAAAAACTGGTTACAAAAGCATGTTTGTGCTCCTTGTACTAGAGTAATGTTGAAGTTTAACTCCTCTTCTGTTCATTTAACAGACTTTTAATAATTTGCCCTAGTCCTTGATGATACTAAATTAGTGAGCTAGCATTCAGAGTAAATGCATTTGCCTTGTTCCAGTTGTCTGCAGTAAATCTTTAATTTGAAACTGTGCCGTAAAGCAGCTTTCCACTGAATTTGTGAAAATAACCAATCATAATTAATCCAGTGAATAAGGGATCCATTACTCCCAGCTGCTAAATAATTCATGTCCTGCTCTCTGATCCTAGCTTTTGTAGTTTGTATTGCATAAAACTACGTTTTTACCTGGTTTTTACACTATTAAAGACACAGAGTAAACAAATAGAGCTGTTACATTAGAATAATTAACAATTATAAAATTAAAAACATACATTATAAATTGAACAATTGTCATATAAGCCATCCATCCACAGTTTTTTTTTTTCAAATAAAGTCATTTCTGTGCACTACAATTATTTATTAAAATAAAATAAAATAAAATATGAAATAAAATAATATAAATAAAAATGAATGTATTTTATTTCATTTTAATTATTTTAATATTTGTTATATTTATTATATTTTATTTTGTTTATTAAATAAATGAGATACAAATAATATAATATAAATTAAACATAAATTTGCCCTGCAAAGATAGGGAAAAGCTGACAAGCCATGCTTTTAAGAGGTTCCAAAAAGAAATGTTTACTATAATATGATTAAATATTTACTATTAGCATATTGCATGCAAAAGCATTTATTCAGAATAAACACAGATTATTTTGAATGTTCTTCAAAGCAAAGAGATGCTTCATGGCTTACATAACGTTATCACTGCTCTTTAAACTGGGAAAGGAGTAAATATTTTAACATCGAAAAATTACACACTCCATCTAAGTGGCTAACCAACTCCAACTTAAGCACTTCAGCAGTCCCTCAGCAAGCTCACATTAACTTCTACAGCCTCGATCCATCATTAGATTTACTCAAGAATTATGATTCTGTTCAGGTATGGAATGAAGTAAGTCAGGGTTCAGACAGCCGTATCATTGAAGCGCGGCACTAAACGTAATCAGTATTGAGCGGCTGAAGCTGCAGCCTTTCTCAGAGAGCCATCACTGGCCACATCAGCAGATTCCTGCAGCAAGACATCCAGAACATCACATGCAAAATGACAAATGCTGATGCATTAAGTGTGCGGTAATAACAGCTGAGAGACTAAAAGCACTCAACAAGCCTCTAAATTCATTGTAACACACTGCATGCTTAGAAGCGTATGTTAGAGTATGTGTGCACATGTTTGACTTCCAAAACTGAAAGCCTCTCACACAGTTTAACCTCTGCCTGATCTGCAAACTGGTTAGTGCTGTTAAGCATCACTATTACTAGCACTTAAACCCTTAAACATAAGCACTTAAACTCAGCAATGTTCTAAAAACCTAACAGAACGCCATAAAAAAACCACACAGCAATATCTACTAATTTATAAAGAAGACAGAAAAATAAATAAAAACAATAAAATAAATAATGAAAAAATAATACAAAAATAAATAAATAAAATACATGTAAAAAAATAGATGTGAAGAAATGGCTCGTCTGTTTGAAAAGGGTTGTGAACAACAGATGGGGAAAAGCAATGCTAATTGCAAATAATAAAATGCAACTAACCATAAAATTTTGTCAAAAACACCATATGTTTTGTTAACATGTTTATTTGTTTGATGTTACTTCAGCTCAGATTCATTCATTAATTAACCCTGTAAATCCCAACATAATAAAGTAACAGAACTTTTGGACAATACTTTTTTTTTTTAAGTTGATCCAGGCTTTTATGTCCCATATAGTATGATATAGTGAGAATATGGAGAGAGAGAAACACCTCAGTTTTATTCAAATTGCCTTGAAATATCACTGCTAATATAAAAGTTATTCTTATGTTTTCTTTATAAAAGTCAGTAAAGATGTTATTAATAATAATATTGAAGTTATTGTTTTGTTTTGTTTTTTGAAGTTGGTGATTTTTCAGTAAATGGGTTGATCCTTTAGATCCCTTAGAAATTAGTGTATCAATTAGGCAAATCAAATAGTATCAAATAACAGAAGCTCATGTGACTTTTAAGGCCCTCATCTTGCAAAAAAAATATATATATATCAACAAAGCTACACAAGGTTAAAGAAATGGCACTTCCAACATTAAAAACTTAAACATTGATTGTGTGTGTGTAAAGTCTGCCAGGTGTATGAAATAATCATAAGTCAAGTATATTGTTGGTGTAAGCAGGTCCTGGCAACAAACACAAACTGTAATGTTAATTTTTTGCAGGATGAACAGTTGAGTCTCCACTTGATGCTCAAATGTAAAATGTGTGTCCTGAAGCGAAACCAGATGAGAGCCACTGATCCAATCGGAGCCGGCTTTAACAGTCATTAAGGTTTTACTGTGTGAAAGCTGAGAAACAACTGGACAGAAGTGAATTTTTGCAGGTGTGGGAGGATGGGGCTGACACCCCTTCGATGTGCCGCACAGAAGCTTGAATTTAGTAATCCATAACTGTGCCAAGAGCATTTACTGCGTAATAAATTCAGATGAGAGCCTTTGGCTTTAGAGATTCTGCCAGCGTTTTCAATTTTCCTTCTGTACCCGCTTCAAACAGACATCCTTTCCTCTCTGTCTCATATCTGGTCTATATCTGCCCTGGTGAGAAACGGGAGATTGGTTCCGTTGTCCCACTTTAAGAATGGAGTGCTTTCACACATTAGATTGGTCTAAACATGACTCTGAAATCTCCCCGGTAACAACTCTCTCTCTCCTTCCATCTTTTCTCCGCTGGGATGAAAAAAAGGACCACTGGAAAGCTTTGTTTTAAACCTAGAGAGCTGACTTCTGTCTACATGAGCTGTCGCTTTATAAGGAAACATCCTAACCCAGCTTGAACCTAACTTGGAGTTTTCAAAAGCACTGTAGCAAATGGCACACTCATACATTATTAATAAAATCCAAAAAAAAAAAAAAAAAAAAATATGCATAGCACAGACAAATGAGTGAAATAACCTTTTTAATGAAAAGTAATATATAGCCATACATAAAAATTATATTATGTTATAATTATAGTATTATTTTAGAATATAATAGTATTTATTCATATTTTTAATTAGCTAATTAAGTTCTCATTTTAATTTTAGTTTAAGTTGTAGTAAATTTGTTCAGTGCCTGTCAATTTTATTCATTTCTGTTTTGCATTTTGAGTTTTTAATTTTTTTTTAGTGTAGTTTAGTTTTGTAATTTCATTTATTTATATTAAAACTTGGCAACTAACTGAAAATAAGTTATAATTACTATTATATTATGTAATAATATTTTTAAAAAACTTTTATCTTTTCTGTATTTTTTTAGTTAAAGTTTAATATAATTTTGTCATGTTTTGTTATTTTTATTATTTTTATTTTTTATGTCTATTAATTTTATTGCAACAGATCAATTTGAGGAGTTTTAGTACTTCAACTTGAAACCAATTTATTTCCGTTAGTTGCAAAAGTTTCTTTTAAGTTAAAGTTCTTAATTTAATATTCATATTTTATTCCATATATTTATTTCAGCTTTATTTCAAGTCACAAAAATAATTATTAATACAGGTAAATATTATTTATTAATAAAATAAAATAAAATAAATAAAATAAAATAAAATAAAATAAAATAAAATATGGATGATGGTTAGTGCTGGTTTGGTGATGGTTGTCTCGTTGCAGTGCATTCTGGGATTGTCTTCACTGAAAGTAATTCACTCAGAATTGGTCCAAAATTAGGCATCTTCAGTTTTCTATGTACCTTTTGAAACAGCTGTCGCATATGTAGCATATATATTATAGCCTATAATGTCATCTAGGTAGGCAGCTCACTAGGGTTTGGGATAGAGGTGGAGTGCTGATGGAGTGCTTAGTGTCCTCTGAAAACCTCAAATACTGCTTCCACCTCTGGAGCGACAGTCAGGGAGCCACCTTAATGAAAAATAGATCTTCTGTCACCCATCCTAATAATCATTACAGTGATGTGGCTAACGTCCGCCGATCCTTCACTACACAGATGTGTCATGAGGCAGAGCACAGAATTACTGTTTGTCAGATGACATGTTTTAATTGGTCGAACCCCTGAAGAGAGCGAAATGAGTGGCTCTTACCATCTTACCCAGAGCACAGCTTCACGTCTTTACAGGAACATCATTTTCACACCACATCTCTCACAAATACAGATTCACACGCTGTAATTTCTTCACAGGGACAGGGATGTTTTGCATGGTGTAGAAATGAACTAATTAACTAATCAACATTTCATTTATCAGAGTTGTGACATTGCTCTGTTTCTTCTGGAAATGTTCTAATGCACAAAAACTGGTATAGAAACAGACTGCAAAATCATATTAATAGGAAAAGTGACAACTTAAAATATCATATAAAATGTCACCCTATATATCAATATAAGAACTATATGTGACCCTGGACCACAAAACCAGTCTTAAGTGTCAATTTTACGAAATTGAGATTTATACATCATCTGAAAGCTGTATAAATAATCTTTCCATTGATGTATGGTTTGTTAGGAGGACAATATTTGGCCGAGATACAACTATTTGAAAATCTGGAATCTGAGGGTGCAAAAAAATCTAAATATTGAGAAAATCACCTTTAAAGTTGTCCAAATGAATTCTTAGCAATGCATATTACTAATCAATAATACATTTACAGTGGGAAATTTACAAAATATCTTCATGGAACATGATCTTTACTTAATATCCTAATGATTTTTGGCAAAAAAAGAAAAAAAAATCGATAATTTTCACCCATACAATGTTTTTTTGGCTATTGCTACAAATATACCCTCAGCTCCAGGGTCACATATGAGAATTCACAAATATATAGATACAGGGGAAACTATTATGTGTGTTATACAGTATGTGTATGTTTACTGAGACATAAATGTGGCATAATTTGTAAGAAGGCGTTTTTATCCAAAAATACCTTTCTTCATCCGTCATCCATTCTTTACTTAATTTGTAATTTAATTAAATTAAATTAAATTAAATGTATTATTTTATATTAAATGTAATTATAATAGCAAAAGAAAATGTTGATTATATTCATTTACATGTTTTTTAGGTACAGGGTTAGGGTTTAGTGTATAGTTATAAATATTAGAATGATTTCTGAAGGATCATGTGACACAAAAGATTGCAATAATGATGCTGAACATTCAGCTTTGCATCACAGGAATAAACTGCATTTTAAAAGATATTCAAACAGAATACAGTTATTTTAAATTGAAATAATATTTCACAATATTTCTGTTTTTACTGAATTTTTGACCAAATAAATGCAACCTTAGTGAGCAAAAGAGACTTAAAACAAACAAACAAACACACAAACACACAAACACACACACACACACACACACACACAAAATCATGCAATTGAATTATGGGTAATTGAGGTGTCAAGCAAGCAGTTCGAAACATGAATGTGCCATGTGAAATGCTAAAATATTGATATAATGTTCTGTTGTAACCAGTATGAGAATTATGACAGTCTGACCACCTTATTAAGGTTTAAAAGTCATTTTTTCATTCGCACACTGACCACAGAATCTCTCTTCACAACCCTGAGCCATAGCTGTTGTGCTGTAATGATAAGCCAACATATTTCTTTTGTTCGTAATAATGTTCTAAGATCAATAAAATAATATTCTATTTCACTTCTCATACAAAAGCCTCAAATATCATTATACATAATTCATTGTCTCTTCCTGGCAAGAGTGCTAATAAAGCGGGTCAGTCAGTGCTGCAGACTTCGCTCATAATGCCTCTCAACCGAACGGCTCCTCGCAGGGCTTCTTAAAATCTGGAGTCGTGACTGTAGTATTCAGATTCACTCCCCGGAGCTTGTGAGGTTTCACAGCCCAGCCGCAGTACAAGCGAAACACCTCGAAAACTAAAGCCTCTAAATGACTCACATGAGGACAGATGATACCGCCAGCAAGATCATCATACTGTAAACATGTGTGACTGAAAAAAAAAAAAAAAAATCACCATATGTTTGAGATGATAACCAGAAAATGAGGTCAAAGGAAGAGTTTTATCATTTAAGACTCTTGCATACTCCAAAGTGGTTATATTACGGGTTCATGAGAACAGATCTGGAGAAATGTAGCATTGCATCACTTGCTCAGCAATGGATGCTCTGCAGTGAATGGTTGTGTTCTGATTTGGAGTCCAAACAGCTGATAAAAACATCACAATAATCCACAAGCAATCCACACCTCTCCAGTCCATCTGTTAACATCTTGTGAAGAAAAAAAATGCGTGTTTGTAAAAAAAAAACAAAAAAAATCCATCATCAAGACATTTTTAGCTTCCATAATATTGTTTCTCCAATGTGAAAGTAGTTTTTCTGAATCAGGGGGGGAATTTTGAAAGGTTAAGGAAAAAAAGTTATAAAGTTCTAAACCAATATGGCTGGATTTTGATGCAAGAGGACAACAGGGGATGAACTTGTGTTAATATATTATTTATAATAATAATAATTATTAGTGTTATTATGGATTATGGATTCATATTTTGGCCAGAACTGACAGATTAAAGGTACAACATCTTAATGACGGATTTTTTTTTTTTTGGTACAAATTTTTTCACTTCACTTCACAAGATGTTAACTGATGGACTGGAGTGATGTGGATTATTGTGATGTTTTTATCAGCTGTTTGGACTCTCATTCTGATGGCACCCATTCACTGCAGAGGATCCATTGGTGAACAAGTGATGGAATGCTGCATTTCTCCAAATCTGATGAATAAACAAACTCATCTACAACTTGGATGACCTGAGGGTGAGCACATTTTCATTTTTGGGTGAACTATTCTCTTTTTCTCTTAATTAACGGAAATTAGAAAAGAACGTTTCTTTTGTAGTAATATTGAAGAGTCTTTATTTCTTTTTATTTCTGATTGTGAAATTGTACAGATATTTTGTAATACACAATTCATAACATTTAGGAATAATATTTTATTTAAAATTAATATAACTGAAATAATTTTTATATAATTTAAGATAAAGTGGAATACGAAACAAAGTATCTGTTATTATGAGCATGAAGTAAAAAGTATCAACAATTTTGTAAACTTTATACTGAACAGCATATTCTTTATTCGCAAAAGACTTATAGCGCTGAAAATTTTAAATACTATGAATCTGTATTTGGTGTCTTGTGAACGTCTATTTTGACGTTTGGTGTCTGTTTTTACATAATGTTGTTTACTGGTGTGTTTAAATAACGCTATTTACATGTAAATCAGGTTGGGCTCGGGCTGTCAGGCGCTGGTGAAGGTCAGCCCTGATGACTATCCAATAATAAACCTCCCCAGGGCTCTTGGGTTCCGCCTCACTGATTGATAACCAATCACAGCGTCCGTTCGGCCTCAGAGCGATGGTGTCCAGAGGCCAGACTATATATCAACTCTCTCTCACAGAGAGAAGGCAAAAGAGAGAGTGTCTAAATTATTCACACAGTCAGCTCATTCACACCAACATCTCTGCATGTAGATCTACAGTGTGTGAGACTAACACAACTGGGTATTATTGAGCGACATAAGGCTAAAAATGTAAATGACTGAAACATATTTAGCAGCACCAAATCTCACTCAGGCAAATGAATCCATTAGTGAATAACTGACATTATGACTCTCACAGGGGCCTTGGGCCAAAACTAGATTCATGAGCCATTCAATATATGCAAGTTAGCAACTATGAAACTGCACATCAAGGACTTTTGCGGTATGTAGATATTGACTGTCACTGTAACATGTTAAGTGAGTATGAGAATAATTCAAAAAATGTATGCAATTAATCAATTACCTCTGACACATTTATTATACTGTGGATTCTCGATTGCTGTGAACTGTAAAAAAAAAAAAAAAACTGAATAAGTTCAACAATATTTGCATATTTATAATATATACTTTATGTAAAGTATGAACATCATTAAATTAACTGCATACTTCATATTATATTATATATTATCAATACATACATACATATGCAGTACATTATAATAGAGCATAGTTTTAATAATAATTTAAAAAAATGCTTTTTAAGCTTTCAATTAGTCTACAGTAGTAAAAATGTGTTGTATGAGATGATAATTAGTTATACATAATATATTAGTCAGTTGGTTAGTAAGTCTTCAAAACTATGCTCTATGCCCTGAGATCCCCAGAAGCCGACAGGTGACAGGGACTGTATTATTTACATGTATCTTTGATTTAGGAGAACTACAACAAAAGGGTTTCAGGTAATTATGTCCTGTGCATTTTAATGTGTCTCTGCGGTGACATCAGAGGAGCCCATGAGCCATAAACACACTGAACCTGATCTAGCTTTATGTGTTATCCTGAAGAAAACCATATGATCGATGGCAAAATAAACTCAGAATAACCAAAATCAGTAAATGCATAGACATTCACATATACATAGAGAGAGTGAGCAGCACAATATTTATTGTCTTTTGCCTTAGTTTTATTGCAAACCGAATGGATGCTTGTGGAAAAATAAAAGACACTGCATGCCATCCTGAATGAGCATGTGGCAAATAAACTTTCAACAAAACAACATGAAATAAAATACACCCCATTTCTTAATAAATGTCTCTGGTTTTATTGTGCTCAATTCATCAGTGCTGGTTATTCAAAATAAAATAAACATCTTCATAATCTTTCATCGGTACGTTTAACGTTTCCACATCTGAAACCACTTAGCTGATGTAAACAAGGCCACATTGATGGATAAAACAATATTAACCAATTATTTTAATCGAATAGTTCACCTAAAAATGTAAATTTGCTGAAAATGTACTCCAAGATGTAGATGAGTTTGTTTCTTCATCAGATTTGGAGAAATGCAACATTGCATTATTTGCTCACCAAAGGATGCTCTGTAGTGAATGGGTGCCGTCAGAGTCAGAGTCCAAACAGCTGATAAAAACCACAGGGTTCCTCCAGTGAAAAAGTCCATCTCCTGTAGTCCTCTAACGCCAAAATCCACCCACATATTTGTTTAGAGCTATTTTGGACATTTGTTTTGACACAGTTTTCGCTCCATTCTGACGGCACCCATTCACTGCAAAGGATCCATTGGTGAGCAAGTGATGTAATGCTAAATTTATCTAATGAATGAAGAAACAAACTCATCTACATCTTGGATGGCCTGAGGGTGAATACATTTCCTGCAAACTTTCATTTTTGGGTGAACTATTCCTTAAAGGTTTATTGTTCACAAAGACGTTCTGCCTTATATCTTACTCTCTTTAATTCTAAACATTTCAGATGTTTAAAATGCTATGCAAAGTGAATTCAATGCAAATGTCCTTTGATCTTTACTGATGCACACCATGTACACAGTCTCTGTCCTTAAACATCAGTCATTATGACAGGTGACTCTGACAGGAAGGTGACTAACAAACACCTTCAGCTATGTGTTCTGTCACTATGTGTAACGCCACATCACTACGACGATGCATTCGACAGCCCATAATTCCCAGAAGGAAATGCCAAGCAGTCTGGGAACAGTCCAATCTGTGCCGCTAATTTGTTATTTCTTAAGACCTCCAGACATCTAAATGTTTCCTCTCCAGATTCTTGGTAATACAGTGTTTTAAGAGTGATGATAATTATTGAAATTCTTTAACTGAACTGCACTGCAATGGGGCGGATAATAATAAGCAAGGTAATGAATGACAAAAATAAACCAGTTCTTCTCTGCTTGTGTTTGTCAGTATGGTTATATTGGGATCCAGAGTCTTTGAGCCAATCACATCCCATTTAACAACCCACACCGTCATGCAGCGCCTGCTAAAGCAACACGATTTTCATCAGCATAAAAGAAGCAAGGCTTTACTAACACTTACAGCTATAAAAGGACTAGAATGAAGACTCATTTTATATTCATGTTTTTCATTTTATATTAAATTTTATATTTACTTTTACAAGAATCACTATAACTATATGGCTCACACTGAGAGCTTCATGTTAAACTTCATTCATTATTGTGTTACAGACATGAATGATGCATTGTGAAAACAACTTTTGCTTAGGCTTTTTTCCCCCAGAAAAAAAAGTAAGTTTATTTATTTATTTATTTATTTTTTTTGGTTTACATAGGTAGGTAAATAGGTTGTTTATTGTTGTTATTATATGTTTATATCCATATTCTGTAACAAGTTACATGAATAATATGTTCAGCAGGCATATGAAGGAAACCCAATCGCCACCTTGAATAATAAATTTTGTTAATGTAAGTAGTTACAATGGGACAGTGAGCCTGCATTTCCATACTTGTAAACAGCCTAAAAGGTTAAAACAGGCCCTGATAGCAGTTTATGACAGTAAAGGTGGAGTAAACGAGCTTCTCTGACATCAAGTGCCATTAGGAAAGGATAAAGCAGAATATCTCCTCCTCCGAGGCCAATCATTTGTTTCTTTTCAGCAAGTACAAGTGAGGAACGGAGAGCAGAAATGGAATAAGAGGAAATAAAATAATGAGTGGACCGGCAAGTACGGCAAAGCCAAAGACGGATGGAGAATTGAGGGACATTAGGATGCTAAAGCACATCTGCAGCCGCTGGAGTTTATCATCTACTGGAGAGGGTTTCTCTGGGGAGAGAGCGTGTCATTCCTCTGCACACTGGAGTCATAAATAAGAGTGGCCCAGGACGGTGTGCTGTCAGTCCAAACACATCATTTATTTACTGTACCGGTGTGAACGCAGCACTGAAATGGTCTTTGACTTCACTGTCACAGCCAGGGATCATGAGACTCCCTCAATGAACTAACAAGAACCTGAGCAAACTGAACAAAAAACACCACAAACTGCTGAAGTGGAAAGAAAACATGCAAACTTTCAGTGGAGCAAATACTTAAGCCACTTTGATACTGACCACAAACCAGCTGTAATTACTTTGCCTTCGTTCCAGCTGTCAGACAAAACTCTCTCTGGAGAACAAACGAGTCTAATATAATTAGCTCTGAAGAGTATTAGAAATCATCTTCAAAACACAACACACTTTAATGTCTGTCTAAATTATGTAAATACAATATATAATGTGTAAACACAGTTGTGTGTGTGTGTGTGTGTGTGTGTGTACCTGGTATTCATCACGTTATGGGGACCAAGTGTCCCCACAAGTATAGTAATACCAGTAAATTTTGACCTTTTAGGGACATTTTTTTGGTCCCCATGAGGAAACAAGCTTATAAATCACACAGAATGGAGTGTATTGAAAATCTGAAATAGCAGAATGTTTTCTGTAAGGGGTAGGTTTAGGTGTAGGGCCATTACGCCTATGGAGAGTCCCCAAAAAATGGAAACCAGTGTGTGTATGTGTGTGTGTGTTCATACATAATATTATGAATGACATAAAACTGAAGTCTTCATATACAGTTGTCGATGTTGTTTATTAGTGAGGTATGTTTTTCAAGAAAATACTACTTTATTGCTTCTGCATCAAAATTTTACATTTAATTCAATGTGCTACTTGCTTTCTTTGTAACAGTTGTAAAATTTACTAGTTTCTCTAATAAATTTACATTTTCTACATATTTTTTTTCTGTTTATCTGACTAGCCTATTCTTTTTAAGATGTTTGTGTATTTAGAATATACTTCCAATATACAAAAATCTAATAATAAATATATCGGCATACATAAAACTAATATAGATAGATAGATAGATTAAAATATAAGACATTTTAAAATAAATTATATATAAGATTTTATTTATTTATTTATTTTTGGTACTTTATATTGTTTAAATTGAATATTGACTTCTTTGGAACCTCAGTAACTCAAACCAAAATATCCTGATTATTCATAAATCAATGACTCAGTGTATCTTATGTTTTTTTAGACACTTAACAAATGTTTCAATCTGGAAATTTAAATTTAAATATAAGGTAGTACAACAAAAATGAACTGAAATTGAAAGAACGTCGTCTGACTGCAATTTTAAACTAAGCAATCTAAACTGTAAAAGTTCAAAAAGTAAGAAGGTTTAAAAGCTGTAGGGACTTATAAATAATGAGAGCAGTGTGACCTGGAAGCCACACACACATTTCTGTCCTCTCTCCTCTTGAGCAGGACTGATGCTCTTCTGCGGACGCTGAGACTCAAGATGAGAGGATAATTGCTTTGAAATGAAGATTAAACACTGAGAGAGAGTTGACAGTTCACTGAACTCCTGGACACCATCACAAACCATCTGCTGCATTACCACGCCAAACTCACATCAAAACCTGACTGCAAATCAGCTGGAACGGCAGCTGTAGCACTGAGGAAGAGAGAAAACCCTGAAAGCCCACGATCACCGAACCCTCAACCGGTCTGACAGAACACAACAGCACAATAGATGTGATTGGTCAAGATGTAACAGAAGTTTTTGTTATATGTTGTTCACCAAGACTGCCTTTATTTGATTAAAAGTAAAACCGTAATATTGTGAAATACTATTACAATTTAAAATAATAGTTTTCTATTTGAATATATGTTAAAAAGTAAATTATTCCTGTGAATTTTCAGCATCATTCCTCCAGTCTTCAATGTCTCATGATCCTTCAGAAATCATTTTAATATGCTGATTTGCTGCTCAGGAAACATTTCTGATTATTATCAATGTTGAAAACAGCTGTGCTGCTCAATATATTTGTGGACATACATTTACAGATACATTTGTTTCAGGATCTTTGATGAACAGAAAGATTAAAACAGCATTTATTTATCTGTCAATTTAATGTATATACTGTATGCTGAGTAAAAAATATTAATTTCATAAAAATAAATAAATTTTACTGACCCTACACTTTTAAGTGCATTGGTTTGCTGTTAAAAATCAAAACAATGCATTTCTACTGACATATTCATACCAGGCGCACAAAATTGACAAAATGTGTCATTTATTTGACAAACAATAATAACAAATAATAACCAAGATATAATCATTAGAGTACTGTGACATCAGAACAATGAATAGGCCTTGGAATAGCAAGATTTGGTTCTTGGTGGGCCAACCATTCATAAAACAACAGAAATGCTGTTGAAATGTACTTCAAACTGGTTGTAGAGTGCATTTTATAAAACATACTTAGTGTAGTTCTTTACAAGTATAGTGCACTACAATGCATCCCTGCTCATTTGCATAAAGTAGACTGAACTTCCAGTGTTGAAACACACACACACACACACACACACACACACACACACACACAACCTACTGTATGTTGTCTTCAAGGAGAAAATAAATATGACCTCTCTAATGATTTTCTCACTGGTGAGAATCTCAGAGTGACCTGTGTGTGAAGATAACAGCGTCCTCCGTCTTCAGGCAGAATCACACCGACAAATTAAGAGCACTGAATAAATGAAGGAGCCTTTATCTGTTTGTGTGACCTGCTGAGTCTGAGAATCCGAGTCTGGCGGTCAGTTATCAGATGATTGGAGCACAGCTGCGGGTGAGATGCTCTACAGGCGATTTACAAATGACATTTTTGCACCCTTAAAAAGCACAGCGGGAAATTAAAGCCGACTACTTAATTCCTATCACAAAGATTGTGAAGGGTTCAAACTGCGCTCGCTTTGAGGAGGAAATGTAGCTGTTTATGACACTCAAGACCTCAGTGTAAAATATTCCTTGTGAATTTATATTTTATATACTAGTATGGAACGTATACAACACATCATTTTAAATTAAAAATTTAAAAATTAAAAATTCCTGTTCATAGTTTTTTGCATTAAATTACCATTTTTATCAGTTTTATCTGTTTCATAGATATGTTTTAGAGATATTTATTACAAATGATTGATTCACTATGTATCTTTTGTTTGAAACACTTTCATTTCCTGAAGATTCAAACATGAGGTATGTTGCAATTCAAATTTAAACATAAGAAAGTAGAACAAAAATGAGTTGAAATTCATAGAATGTTGTATGAGGGCAATTTGCATAACAATCAAAAATAAAAATAAAAATTGCACAAAACTAAAAAAAAAATAGTATGGAACTCAAAATGCATAAAAATGGCAATTTGATGCAAAAAATGTCCCACAACAATCCATGATGAATTTTGCAGCTGCATCATTAACACATTTGGATTCAGAATAAAATGACAATGATTTGTTTCTTATAAAAAACAGTGCTGGCTTTTAGTTAAAACATGATATCATGTACTACAGAACATACCAAACATGCACACATGAGCCAGTAATGTCCTGCATCACTTACATTACAAAAGAAACTGCCCTCTAATGAGCCTTATTGTGAGCATAACAATCTCTCTATCTCTCTCTCTCACACACACACACACACACACACACACACACACACACACACACACACTAATGTAATGCTGTCATGTGATCATTCCTGATGGAGGCATCCAGGATGTGTTTTACAGAAACACCTGTGTGTGTTTATATGTGTAAATGTGTGAATGTGTTTGCTGATGGTGATACTCGCTGTTCATAACCCTTACTCAGTCTCGACACCATTTCACAACATAAAGTCAGCATCCATCATGTGACTTATTTTCAAATTACTCAGGATATATTTATATTCAACAAGAAAAATAATTTAAGGTGAGATTTTGACCATCAGGAATTCAATCAATCATAAAAAGTAGGCTATGATAGCTATGATAGCATTAAAACTCTTCTATACAGCTTTGGTTACCTAAACAGAAACATTTCAGTGTTAGAAAAAGTTATTACATTTGGAGTTTTACATTACTTATTGTGTTTATATTGTGTTCTATACTGATACATAGACCTGGGACAGCAGGAAGTATATGGGGTGAATTTCATGATGTTTTTAGAGTTTATTTGTCACATACTGAGATATAAAATCATGCACTGTGCAACAACAATGAATGCAGAATAAATATAGATATATATGAGAATAAATATGAGAATTTCTAATTATTTATTGATTTTGGTGATTCTGTGTTTATTTTGCCAACAGTCATATGGTTTTCTACAGGATAACACATAAAGCTAGATCAGGTTCAGTGAGTTTAGGGCTCATGGGCTCCTCTAATGTCACCGAAGAGACACATTAAAATGCATGAGACATGATTAACTAAAACCCTTTTGTTGTAGTGCTAGATTTATACTGTATGTTTGCTAGAAAAAGGGGAGTAATATAAATTAAGACTCACAGAAACATGCAAAAACGTGCTTTACTGAATGCTGTGAACTAGATTGTGTGTTTGTGTGTGTGTGTGTGTGTGTGTGTGTGTGTGTGTGTGTGTGTGTGTGTGTGTGTGTGTGTGCATAACTGTGTAAATGCTTGTTGATACTACAGCATGCAAGTGATATCTGCTGTTAACAATCAAACAGTCTCCATATCACTTAAAGTGTTCACCTAAAGTCAGCATAAATTAGCATCACAACCCATTTAACTTATTGTACAATATGATGTATTTCCAACAATATATTGCTGGAAAAAAATATTATATTATAAATACATTATATATATTTCTGTGTGTGTGTGTGTGTGTGTGTGTGTGTGTGTGTGTGTGTGTGTGTGTTTAAAATATTAAATATTATTAAATTAAATAAAAATTAAAATATTAAGTATACTTAAAAAAGAAGACAGTGGTGAAGCCAGCTATAAAGAAAAGCCTTTTCAGAGGGACAGCAGTTATTACTTTGTATGTATGTGTATGAGCCAGTTCAACACAGACACACGCACACACACACACTTTTATTCTTTCAGTGCTTGTTTTAACTGCAGCAGCCTCAGAACCTGCACTGAATACTGATTTCATCTATTTGTCTCTCTGCCATCTTTGACAGATTTATGGCTTCATTTTTACGGTGACATGAAAAACAACATGAATTTTCAAAGACTACAACCCCATCTTACAGATAAACAAACACAAGCAATGACTACAGTAATGAGATTTTAACTTTTTATGAAGAAACGCCACAAGTGGTTACCAGTCTAGTGCTAAGCTCTCTGATTCTGATCTCAGGTCCCTCAATGTAAGTTCTCACTTTCACTCTCTCCCTCCATCCATCTCTCCCTCCCGATGGGGTGTTTTGTAATTAAAACCCGTTCCGGATACACCCCCGCTTGGCAGTTCGTGCGTCTCTTCCACCCTCGTGTCTCATTAAACCTGTGGATCAGAGCACAGCCTTCACTCCTCTGTCCAACGCCTCATTCAGACATATAAAACCCACGAAGGCGATGGAAACACAATAAAAAACAGCATTTACAAATGAAAATCTATTTGTCTGAGCTGCATCCAAATCTACAACACCAAACAGACCAGAAATAATTAACTTTCAACTAGAGCAGCCTTAATGACAGCTGACGAAGCAATGTGGGTGTGAACAGCAATGCGGCAAAGTTCAAGCTACTTTATGCAAATGAGCAATGATGCGAGCTGATGCATTGTAGTGCACTATCCTTGTAAAGCTGTACACTAAGTATATACTATGTATTATAAAATGTGCTATACAAACAATTGTATTTGAATTTAATATTTCTATTGCTTTATTCATGGTAAGCCCACCAACAACAAAACTGTGCTATTTTAAAGCATATTGAACCAAATAAAGGATACATTTGGTCTTTGATGCGAATATGTCCATAGTTTTGATTTTTAACAACAAAATTTGTGGTAAAATTCAAAATTAGTATTTAATCTCTTATCTGCCTAAGTTATGTTCCAAATTTGAAGTTGATATCACAAAAATTGAGGTTCCTGCTACACCAAAAATAGCCACCAGGTGACACCCAAACTTCATTGCCTTTTTAAAGTTTGTACATTTCCGGGATCAATATTTTTTCTATAGCAAAATAATCACCAAATATTGACCTTGAGGCTCAGACAATATGTTTCCAACAATATGCTTGGCCAAGATTAGAAAACTTTTTGATTATAAAATGTTGCAGTAAATTTTTTAATATGACACTTGACACCACCCACTATGAGGAGGAGCCTGCTAAAATTTCCACGGTAACGCAATAATATCTGATTTCAAAAGGGTTTCACAGGATGAACTTTAAGTGTTTAAGCTTTCAAATGATAGCCAATGCTGTTCTTTTGAACTTTCTATTCATCAAAGAATCTTGAAAAATGCATCCACAAAAATATGAAACAGCACAACTGTTTTCAACATTGATAATAATCAGATATGTTTCTTGAGCAGCAAATCAGCATAATAGAATGATTTCTGAATTATTATGTGACAGTGAAGACTGTAGTGAAGACTGACAGTAATGATGCTGAAAATTCAGTTTTGCATCACAGGAATAAATTACATTTTAAAATATATTCAAATAGAAAACAGTTATTCTAAATTGTAATAATATTTCATAATATTACTGTTTTACTGTATTTTTAATCAAATAAACACAGCCCTGGTGAGTAGAAGAGACTTAATTCAAAATCTTACCGATCCCAAAGGTTTTAATGATAGTGCATATGGTTTTGTTGCTTTATGCTGCATTTTTGTCTCGGTGTGGACAGAAAAATTAGGCTACGTGATGCTGGACACTTGTCACCGCTTGTACTGTAAAATGCAAGCGAGTGGCTCAATAAAACAAAAGCAGAGCGCTGCACGCTCACATTGTAGAATGCCTCTAGGAGGTGTTCTAGTTTTGTTGTGTTGCATTGGGCTTCTCAGCCCAAATGGCTCGATATTTGCTCAAAAATGAATGAGGTAAACACTGCATGTTCAGTGTGAATTGGGTTTAGTGAGGTTTAAAAACAGCATGTGCCTCTGAAAGAAAAGCAGGGGGTGACAGCGAGTGTGGATGAATGTATTTCACTAACTGTGAAGAGCTGGAGAGAGGATTAGATGTGAACGGAGCTTCAGTGTGTGTGTGTGTGTGTGTGTGTGTGAGCAGCAGATGATGAGTTTAATGTATTTATGTGTGCGGTGTGTCATGTAATCTTGATGGAACTGAAGCACTATGAATAGTATTTACATAATGAAATGCGTGTATGTGTATGTGCAAATGCTCATCCAACCATCGAACTTAAATGTGTTCCTTAACCCTGTAAAGCCTGACATGAAATAATACTTCTTTTTTTGTTTTTAGTTGAGCAGTTTATTAGGCTACACAAAATATGAAAAGAAAAAAAATCGTAAAAAAGTGTTTGTTTGTTTGTTTGTTTTTTTTTGTTTTTTTTTTTTGGTTTTATATATAGTGTATTTTGTTATAGGGAAAATATGATTGGATTTTATTCATCAATTTAAAATGAGCAAAATTTTGCAATTTGGTGCAGATGCTGATATTGATATATGGACAACAATGATGTTTGTGATGTAAATCAATGAGATCTTTGTAACAGTATAGCATATACTTACATAAAACGATATGAATTGTTGTCACTCTATATCTTCAATAATATGTCTTGGTAAGATGATATTTAAATGCTTAGTTTTATGATTATAACATATATGCAATGCAATACAATGATGATTGAGAGATGAACAAATAAACATTCCTCAGAAGCCTGACGATCATTTTTGGGACTCGTTGATTTTTCTAAAAAATGATAATGGATAATCAAGTAAAGAAAAGTTGTTTCAGTCCAGTAAGTGTTTATCTTGAAATATTACAGCAATAAAAACATTATTTATTACGTTTACTTCATAAAAATCAGTAAAGATTTCACAGCAGAACCTCGAGCTTGAGGTGGACGTTTTGTACAATTACACTAAAAGGCCTTTTACTTGCTAAAAACAAAAGTATAAGCTATCAATCAGCCAACAGAAAGCAAGTATTAGAGTGTGTTTAACAGCAAAGGTTTGATCATGTTGATCATTTTGAAGCCTTAAAAATGTGTGTATCAAATATGACACAGTACAGTCTCAGGCAAAAAGGTACAAAAGCTGTCACTGGGACGGTACCCCTTTCAAAAGATACTAAATTGCACCTTTTAAGTACTAAAATGTATTATTTTGGTACTAATACGTACCTTCAAGGTATTAATATGCACCGTGTAGGGATTAATAAGGAACAGGTGTACCTTTTAAAAAGGTACAAGCCCAGTAATAACTTTTGTACTTTTTCTGAGAGTGTACTGTAGGTTGAAAAAATAAAGAACTGCCATAAAGTCAATATACCCATAACATTTTTAAAAGCCAATTGGTGATTCAAAAGAGTCCCCAGTTCGTGCATGTTCCATAACACTCAGAACAGGCCTTAAAGATGGACAACTGCACAGTGCCAATTGTGTTTATCACAGATTTTGGGGCCAGTTTGCTCTTTTATTTGATTTGCATGCTGTAATTTCTTTAGTGAACCAACGAGTAATCAACAGTGGCAGTGCACAGACCCCCCCTGTGTGTTGAGAAATGAGATCAGGAAAGTCACCGGCTGACGTTTAATGTTGTGTGTGACAGCATGATAGCGGATGATTGATGCTTTTCTGCTTCAGCTGCTCATGATGAGTGTGTTTTGCAGGAGAAGCTGGGAATAATTCATGCTCAAGGTTACTCGGTTGGATGTTAAATGATAGACTGATGCATTAGAAATATCAGAGGTTTGTGTTACTCTGTGCACTATTCACTAGTAGGTCAGTTATAATTATCTACAGGTACATGTATGTCAAGGAGAGAGCTGTCCGTTAGCGTTCTAGCAATCACCTCAGAATATACAGTTTCCACATGCCTGTTTCTGAGCAGATTTAGCTTTTTTATAATGATTTAATTTTCTTTCCATGTCAGGTGCAATGCCAGCAGAACTTAAAAAAACCCAACTGTTATTTTACCCTGAAAGTTGGCAGAAAGTCTAAATCCATAATGAGCGCTGTTCAGTGTTCACCAGGCAGCACACCCAGAAAATTAGGTCTAGTTACGGTTTTCAGTGAAGGTCAAAATAAATGGAGGAGAAGCCTTGTTACCGCAATCTCTAATAGAGCACAATCACACACAATCCTTCATTTCTCAGAGGAAGCTCTCCGTTAACCGAAAAAATGCTTATAAGCCTAAGGTTATCTGCAAGTTTTACAGAGTCAAGCAAATTATATTATATTATATTATATTATATTATATTATATTATATTATATTATATTATATATATTATATTATATTATATTATATTATATTATATTATATTATATTATATTATATTATAACCTGTCCATAATTCAAATATCATAATTATTGAAACAACAATTAATTTATCAACATTTATATATATATGTATATATTATTTTCTTTTATTTACTAATTTTACTTATATTAGACAAACACATTTATACTTACACTTAATCTGTATTCACAATATATATATATATATATATATATTTTCTAATGAGAATTTTTGCCTTTAAAACCAGGCCTAAAATGTCATGTATTGTACATTTATATATTTAAAATTTAACAATGTGCTCTGTAATTAACCGATTTAAGAAAATGATTATTTTATATTATATTGTATTATATTATTATAAATGTCTGTATGCATGACTATTTTGTGCTGTTTACAAGCGCAGTTTTTTTAATGATTTTTTTTTGTTTTAAAGACCTTGCATATAAAAACATACTTTTTTATTAAAAAATTAAAATATTATATTAAAATATAAAAAATGTAATATTATAAATATATATAATATAATAGCCTAATGTGCTCTGTATTTTCAAATGCAAATGTACCTCCTCAGAGAGAACTATAGTCTTGTCCAAATAGGGTTCATGGATGTGTTTATTTTCAGAAAGAAAGAAAACAGACCTAAATAATGGAAGGTTAAAATGGACTCAAAAGTGTTCACTTAAAGAAGAGGGAGAGACTGCTGAAGGGAGCGAGAGAGATCATGACAGAAAAAAGGTTAGATGACAGGACAGAGACGAGCAAACGACTACTGAGTGTGTGTGTGTGAGTGTGTGTGTGTGTGTGTGTGTGTGTGTGTGTGTGTGTGTGTGTGTGTGTGTGTGTGTCTGTGTGTGTGTGTGTGTGTGTGTGTGTGTGTGTGTGTGTGTGTGTGTGTGTCTGTGTGTGTGTGTGTGTGTGTGTGTGTGTGTGTGTGTTTCCTTATTAGGAAGTGAAGAGTGACAAACACAGTCAGAGTGCAGCCGTATATCACTGCAGAAAAAGAGAAGAAGGGAAAAAATGAAGGAAAGCAAGAAAGAAATATTAAAAAATATAATAAGAATAATCTGAAAATACCCACCCACACAGTGAGAAGGTTAAGATTTTTCAATGCTTGCACCAAATCCACATAATAATGCTCAAGAAGAGGCAGCTGATAATAAATTAATGGAACAGATTTATTGTCCCAAATTAAACATTTTCCTGCCTACCAGCCCTAAATGTCACCCACACAGATGAGTGACTAGACCAGGTGATATCAAAATAAAAGTCTATAAAAAAATAAATAAACAAATACTTCATACATATCAAGTCAATCAAAAGAAATTATAATATAATATAATATAATATACTATAATATAATAGAATATAATATATAATATAATATAATATAATATAATATAATATAATATAATATAATATAATATTTTATATAAAATGAAAACTTTGTGGTGTGCTTTTTTTTATTAGATTTTTATGTCTATTTTTACTAGTTTTTAGTTTTAGATTATTTAGTTTTAGTCATTTTAGTACTCCAACATTTTAGTACTTTTAGTCATTTTAGTACTCAAAAAAAAAAAAAAAAAATAATCTTTGGGTGGTTTTTTTTATAAATGTTAGTTTTAGTTAATTAAATAAAGTTAAGTTAATTTCATTTAATTTAAATAAAAATGTAATTTATTAAATATTTAACTTCAGTTAATGGTTTTATAGTTTTAGTTAACAATTTTAGTTCAGATTACAAAACATTTTGGAGAGGAATTTTGTCTTTAAAGCCACAACTCTAATTAAAGAAATATGGTGGTTTTTAATTAAATATTAAATGTATAGTTAAGTATTATATATGTTTATATATAACACTTTAAAATTAACCCCCACACACACCCACACACCCAAACACTACTGCCAATGCTGTCACTACCGGAGACGACAGCCACATCACAAGCAGATTATCTCCTTTATGAGTGAATCTGACCCTGCACCAACCAGACAGCCAATCACAATCCAGCTCCGCTTCCTCACTTAGCCAGCAGCTGACCGATGTGGACACAACACATCAACTCATTACTGTCTACAGAAACAAACAACCACAGAAAGAGAGAGAAAGAAAAAAGATAAAAGAAAAGAAAGAAAAGGGAAAAAGAAGAAAAGAAAGAAGGAGGAGAGAGGGAGAGTGATGGAGGGTCTGTCTGTGATGATCACACCAGGGAAACAGCTGCTACCAGGGGTCTCAGATAGCAAATGAAACATTTAAGTGTGTGTGTGTGTGTGTGTGTGTGTATGTGTGTGTGTGTGTGTTTGACGGACGCCTCTGGGCCCAAGCAAGCAGAGCAAGCTGCCAGTATCGATCAAGCTCACAAACCAGACCAGAAGGAATAATTAGATGAACGGTGTGTGTGCAGATGTATGTGTTTATGTGCTCTGAAAGCATCACAAGCGTGGCTTCACGCTGCTCTGTCCCTGGATCTGATCATCAGTGAGATTCCCCGTGTTTACTGTTTATTCAGACCGGTCCCTGTACGGCAGCGGTGCTCGGATCACTGCTGGTGCGTGAAGCCATCCACATGCTCTTCATATCGTCTGGCTGATTTAAAAACAGACCCAAATAAATAAAATAGTTGACAAGCCATTAACCAGTAACAATGAATAAACTGCTTCAGTTTATGATCAAATATCCAAATACAAATCCTGTCTTTAATTCATTTTCATGTAGATTATTGCCAGTCTATCCTAGCATACGTGCTTTATGCAATAAGTAATAAGTAAATATTACTGCACAGATACTGTTCAAAAGTTTTTTTTAATAAGTCTCTTCTGCTCACCAAGGCTGCATTTATTAGACTAAAAATACAGTAAAAACTGTAAAATATTATTGCAATTTAAAAGAACTGTTTTCTATTTGAATATAGTGTAAAATGTAATTTATTCCTGTGATCAAAGCTGAATTTTCAGCATCATTACTCCAGTCTTTAGTGTCACATGATCTTCAGAAATCATTCTAATATGCTGATTTGTGCTGAGATGCAGTAAACAGCAGCACTATGTGATGTAGATGTCAGGGCTGTTGTGTGCTGATAATGAACATCTGAGACGCAGGCCTGTCCTTTTCAGTGTTGTTTTCCTGCCAGTTTGTGTTTATTAATATCATTACACAGCACACGACTCTCTCTCGAGCACAGGTGAGTCGCGGGTCCGTCCGATCGACACAGAGACATGCTGAAAAATGCTGTTAGTAGCAACCAAGAAACATAACCAATAATTCAATATTAAATATTCAATAATTCGTATTTATAAAGTATAAAATTGCAGAAAAATCCACATTGACTGACCAGCTATCTGGAGTTATACAGTCCAACTACAAAGAAATCATTTTTATATTAATTTATTACTATTTTCTATTTCTTTTCAATTATATTTATTTCTAAATAAATACGTTAATATATACTAAATCATCATCACTACCACCATCAACAAATCACAATACTTCAAATAATGTTTTACTATGCTATTAACTATATTGTTTGTACATCAGCCAGTTAACACAGCCTCTATTAATTAGGTGTGTATTCGCTCAAGCCGATGAAAGCCGCTTCCTCTTGAGGTTTGGAGGGCGGTGTATTGATTTGTGATTGATGAGAGTGGAATGAGGGATTCCCTTTGATTAATCTCTCTAGCCACTTCACTTTTTAATTTGCTAATTCCTCCTTTCAGCTTGACCGGCTGGACAGACTGAAGGAATGAAATGAGGACATGTTGGGTCAATCGGTCTAACAGCAAGACGTATCTCTCTCTCTTTGACAGTTTTCCTCCTCTTTTCAGACTGACTGAATGCTCATATTTTGGTGAAAATACATTCATTATTTCAGGATCTTTGATGAATAGAATGTTCAAAAGAACAGCATTTATTTGAAACAGAAATCTTTTATAACATTATAAATGTCTTAAATAGTCAATTTAATGCATGCCTGGTGAATAAAAGTATTCATTTCTGTCCTCATGCTTTTGAAAGGTGTAATTGTGAAAGTTAACAAAGCTATTTAGTATGCATTTCGTGTAATGTCACAGCAATAGCTTGCCAGAACATGAACTGAAAAAGCTTCAATTAAACATCTTAAGCATTCTGTGTTCTTTGCTAAAATGCTTCATGCTTTGTCAGGAGATGAAAAAGACAGAAAGAAATATTTTATAGTGACCAAAATCACTTAAACCAGCTTCCAAACTCATCAGCAGGAAGTCTTGAAGACAATATATGGCTCTTCTGAAATGAATCTCATGCATTCAAGCAGGACTGAATGCACAGTGCATGAGGGAGTTACAGAATGATGTTCAGTGACACTTCTGTCTCACGCTGAGGATGCAAACATAAGCAAAAACATTATGCATTACCTGTTGCTGCTATTATAAAGTCCCATTTTAGCAGTTTCCCCAATTGTTTTTCATTTTCTTCATTTTCAGCAGTAAATCTGGTGTAATTTTATTCATATAGCATCACTTCAATATGTACCGAGAAACAAGCTTCCATTGTGCCAAATCCACAAATTCCCACTAAAGTGTGAAACAACCTACGGCTGTGGTCAAACAAGGATTCAACACAATTTTTGGGCCAATTAATGAAACTAAATTCTATAAATGATGTCCTGATGAAAAACAATTACCATCTAAATAGGACTGGAGACTGACACTGACACTGAAATGAGGTCATTGATGAAACTCTGACATTGTGTTTCTCTTTCTATTGATTTCTCCTTCTCTCCTGCTGTCTAGACCCAGTGGTAACTTCATTTAACCAGAAATCTCCCGGGGAACAGAAGAAACCCACGACCTGTATCCATAAGCAGCCCACAGAGCGCATCCTTTCAGACAATTGATTTCAGAAAACACCACAAATGTTTTCTTCATCAAAAGCGCAAACCAGAGCAAACCAGACACATATCTGTACATCAGCTCGGCTTGAGAAGAATGGTTTTGTACTTGTTTAGTTCCCTGGAGATCCAGAGGGCTAAAGACAATCTGAGTCTGGGCTCCGTAGAGTCCTGTTCGCTCATCGCTCCGTCCCGCTGGGACACGGAGATACATGACTTCAGTGATGCTGGTGATATTACACTGATGTTCAACCAGCTAAGCAAGCAAAAAGCAAAAGAATTGAATTTGAAATCCACTTGAGATTTGAAAAACGTGAAAAATACTTACGTGCAAGAATTTAATTCTGGGTGAATCCAATAGATGCCAAGAAATGTACAGGTCAGGGTTATTATTATCAACTAAAACTAAAATTAAAACTAAAAAATGATCATAAAATAAAAAAAATAAATAAAAATAAATATTTTTATTTTAGCTATAGTTGCCAAGGCGATATTTAAAATTTTTGATTAGTTTAACTTAAAATACTAAAATAAATAAAGCGAAATAAATAATCCTATTAAATGAAAAAAAAAAACTATATTCCAATTTACTATATATATATATATATATATACACACTCTATAAAATTACTAAAAATAAAATTTCATTCAAAATATTAACAAATAAAAAACTATAGTAATAATAATATATATCAGTAACACTAAAATAACACTATTTCAAGTCATATTTTACCCCAGCATCAAAAGAAAATATGTATTTATTTATAAAGAAATAAAATTATTACCATATATACTGCATAAAGAAAATAAAGCATGTTTTAAGGAATATCAGTTGTTTTTTTACTATATCATGACACAAAATAAGTACATTCCCCAATTCATGCAGTCATTCTACTGTAATGCAAAAATCTGTAATATCAAATATATATTTAAATCACAAAACACATACCTGAACATAAATTTATATAGTATATTTATTAGTTTAAATGGAAGTGTTTGTTGTTCTGAATTTAATTTCTAATTGTTTTCAATCAAAAATATTTTTTGTCTCCATTACAGTAATGAACACCTGAGGATGTAAATGTATTTTATGCAAAATATAATTTCTCATTTTTTTTTAAGGTGAAATATGAAATAATTGTTTGTGAGATTTACCCGTTATAATATTTACCCATTGTATAATATTTACATTTAGCCAAAATTTGAACTAACATAATAATTTGCATAACTATAAGCCAGTGTGGTGCCAGTCTAATAATATTTCACATTTTTACACATTTTTACACATTTTTACACATTTCCCATAAGCTTCTCTGGCTTGACACATCACAGTATATTTTCAATTATTTTTGTTTCTATGGCAAAATATATTTCGCATAAAAATCCTGAATATTATTCAGAAATAGGGCTGTTAATTAAATCAGAATTATAAAAAATGAAAATAAACTCAACAGTGCTAATATTAATATTAATAGTTTATCTTAAACTACTTTAAAAAAAGGCAAATCCAAGGCCAAAATAATCCATTCTAACTGAAAATGCAAAGGTATATCCAGCATCACTACAACACTGCAATAATACAAAACAGATTTTTTTCAACAGCAATCTACTGACATAAAATCTCACTAATGCCTAATAAAGATGTGTCTGGATGAGCCAAACTTAAAAAGGAAAAGGCAGCATGTGAAATCTGATTCATACCTCAGAGAGTCTTCATCTGTGACAGGATGACGTCTTCACTAAATCTGAATCAGTGCAGTTAAACCTCCACCACGGCAAACAGAGAGCAACCTCGCCCTACTTAAGCACCTTAATGAAATAGAGAACCGTCTCCCATCATCAGCTTCTCCATCCACATGATCTCAGAGAAGGGCAGACACCTGACGCTGCACTCACTTTCAATCTGGCTTGATTGGCAAATGGACGAGGAAGAGGAGGACGAGAGAGGAACAGGGCAGCATCTCATCCATCATCTATCATGAGGTGCCCTGCTCTCATACATGATATTACAGATATCATACGCTAATGCACTTCCACAACAAAAGCAGGCACAGAGGACCTGATCTAAACCCTTCTAAAGCAGCATCTTAACTCAATAGATCTTCATTAGAGAACGATTTGAAACACAAGGTGAGTCACACAGATAGCACATCTCTTGAAACACGCAAGACTTGATTAGAGTCTTGAGTTTGATGTTAACATACACAATGTGAACATTAACCAACACAAAAATGCATTTTATGTGGCTTTTGTAAAAGATTTCATCCAGCCCGTTTTCCACAGAAGCACCAGCTGAGGGAAATATTGAGCTGCTTTCAATCTGTTAACATCCTAATCACATCTAGATGAAGTCACCCCAATCAATCAGTGTCTTTAATCAGGAGCTATTGCTTGAACACAATAATGATAATGAACAATAATGGACACTGAATGAATACGTTTTAATTATTACTGTGACTGTCCAACTATTCTGTTCTATTCTATTCTATTCTATTCTATTCTATTCTATTCTATTCTATTCTATTCTATTTAATATTATTTTTATTTTTACAGTTTCCTAATCAAATAACCATACAGAACAACATAATACACACCAGATGAATCACAAAAAACAGACCATAAATAAAGAATAAAATAAAAATAATTATTTCTAAATTATAAAACAAATTTATAAAAATGTATACAATTATTAAAACATTTATATAAAAACATAAAAAATATATATTTTAATAAATAAATATTCTAAATAAGTTGATATTTATTCTTAAATATGTAAACATTCTTAATACATAAATCAATAAATAGTTAAAATATATAATAATTTATTATTTAAAAATGAATTATTAATACATAGAATGATAGATAGAATGATAAAAATATAGAGCGATAAATAAAATGATAAAACAATAGATAGAACAATAAAATTCTAGTGATAGAATGATAAAAAGATAGATAGATAGATAGATAGATAGATAGATAGATAGATAGATAGATAGATAGATAGATAGATAGATAGATAGATAGATATCACATTAAATCTAATTCTCTATTCTATTCTATTCTATTCTATTCTATTCTATTCTATTCTATTCTATTCATTGCCCAGGTTGTTCACAGAGACAGCAGAGACATGAATGCAGAATGAAGCCACACCTAAATACCTGTGCACACTTTCTGTACTTCAGTCCTGCATTATTTATTCATGTATTAATACACAGCATTCATGAAATCTATTCATTATTCATGTCATTTCCAATAAGGTAATTCCAGAAATGTAAAGCTGGAGAGGCTCAGTGTTTGTGTTTCTCTGTAGCAGAGCAGGCTCACTCAGCAGTCGGTGAGTCTGTGGACTGATTACACTATCAATCTGCATTCAGACTGCGGTTTGGCAAACACTGACCGACTTTACATGCCCTCGTCCTCCAGAGCAACAGAGCGCTGAGTCTGTATGACAAACACTACTGACCTACTGAATCCACACTGGCACTGACCTACTGCAACATCATCATCATCATCATCATCTGACAGATGCTTTCACACTCACTCTCTGAAAGAAATATACACTTTCATTTAACAAGGATGCATTAAATTGATTAGAACTAAGAGTCAAGACATTTATAATGTTACAGCAGATTTCTATTTCAAATAAATGCTGTTGAACTTTTTATTCATCTTAGAATCCTAAAAAAAAATGTGTCACAGATTCCACAAAAACATGAAGCAGCACAACTGTTCTCAACATTGATAATAATCAGATTTAAAATACAGTTTAAATTAATTTCAAATAGAAAAGCAATTTGTAATAACATTTACTGTATTTTTATCAAATAAATGCAGCCTTGGTGAGCAGAAGAGACTACTTTCAAAAACACTGAGTGAAGTACTAAATGAAGTACTGACTTAACTATGCAATAAACCTCAGCCTACAACAGACGTAAAATCAAGACTAAAGATCTGCATTGGTAATAAACATATTGACTTCTTTACTCAGTTGACACTGAGAGTGTGAAACAAGTTTCCTAACTAATGAAGGAAGAAAACATAACATTCATCCTAATCACTGCACCAGGAAAGCTTTACGGTTTTATCTCTAATACTGGTTTAAAAACTCGGTTGAGATGTTTTGCAGGATTTCTATAAAAGCAGAAAAGAATTCACCCAAAAATGAACATTTACTCATCTTCAGGCCATCCTTTTTGTGTATTTGTTTGTTTGTTTTTCTGTTTTTGTGAGAAATTTAGCATTCCATCACTTGCTCAGCAATGGATTGCTCTGCAGTGAATGGGTGGCGTCAGAATGAGAGTGCAAACAGATGATAAAAACATCACAATAATCCACAAGTAATCCACACCACTCCAGTCCATCAGTTAACATCCGATGAAGCCAAAAACTGTGTGTTTGTTTCAGACTGTTTTTGCTTGTAAACAGTGTTTGATTTGTACATATTTTCTCCTGATTCAGAGTTGACTACTTTTTCACTGGAGAAAGCAATATTATGGATAATAGACTAAAGGGTTTCTTTAAAACATGCAGCTTTTGGCTTCTCCAGATGTTAATTGATGGACTGGACTGGTGTGGATTGCTTGTGGATTACTGTGATGTTTTTATCAGCTGTTTAGACTCTCATTCTGACGGCACCCATTCACTGCAGAGCATCCATTGCTGAACAAGTGATGGAATTCTACATTTCTCCAAATCTGATGAAGAAACAAACTCATCTACATCTGGGATAGCCTGAGAGTATATTAAAATAAATTAAAGTTTCATTCTGTAGTTGTAATGAAAGTATCTCCATGCACATGTCTGTAGTATCACCCTGAGATTCTTTCAAGAAACTCTAGCATATGGGAGAACTTACTGCTTTAATACATACAGTATTAAAGATTCATTATGGATCTATTCAAGTCTTGTAATTAATTCCATACTCAGAGACAGCAGATCGTCAAGAGTCCCATAATTATTTGTTTTCCTCGTCTGTCCGTTGTCAGTAGGGTCCAAAACTCTAGTAAGCAATACACACAGCGTTAATTACTCCCACCTGGTGAAAACACTATATCTCCAAAAACTTTTCCTATTGGCTATGAGGCCCATCGGCTCCCAGGTGGGGCATTAAAGATCAGGCTGAGATTAGAGAGAGAGAACCAGCAGAGCAGGATTAAGAAACACAGGCGGGGGGTTCGTAGACTGACGAAGGGTTCACGAACGTGCAATAATGCTCGGCCAATCAGGACGCAGAGCTCAAGAAAGACCACATTTCACAGCACTGCTGACTCGACAGCAGATCTCTCTCGCTCTCCGTTCTCTCTGTCTGAGATCTCAGTGCTGGACTTGCAGAAAAGAGAGCTCATTCGATTTCACTGATTAATTGGCCCATTTTTCTTTCCTAATGTCTTTATGCATATTTTAAATGGACCTTCTGTCCAGACGCAGTACTGGGATCAGAGACGAAACAGAGTTTGGGGCAAAACATTTTCAAGAAATGGCTCCCAAAAAAATAAAAAAAAAAAATAAAAAAAAAATTTAAGTAACTAAGTAAGTAAATAAATAAAATACTTTAATATAATAATACATAATCATATTATATATAGAATTAATAAAATTTATTAATTAAATTATAATTTATATTATATATAAAATTACTTTATTATTTTATTATTACATAATACATTAGTATAATTAATAATAATATATAATTTTTTTTACTCTTTTATGTTTTTTTAATGTATTAATAACAGGAAATAATCAAATATATAAATATAATATAAAAATATATGTTGGGAGATTTTATATATTTATATACAAACACACACACACGTGTGTTATATATCATATTTTATACATCCATAATAATCATATTTTTTAATCATTTTTGAAATTTTCAGTATGTGTTTATAAAGTGTTTCAATGGGTTGACACAATGCAAATGTATAATAAGTGTCTTGTCAACATTTATATTACATATTTACCATTATTTTATTTTTGCATAATTTCCATAAAATTATGTCTAAATCTAGCTCAGCACAAAGATTCTCCATAGACTTTAAATAAAAATAAGCAAAGCTTGTCTAAGAAAACAACAATTGCTAAAGTGCAATTGGTCAGAATTGGTTTAAGGTGGGGCTTTTTTTTTTATTTTTTAAATAATCAGCTCTGAAAATAAGAAAAGAAAAACTCTCCCAACAAATGAAAAAAGTGATACATCAAATCTGAAGGTAAACAATAGATTGCTGCATAATCTTATATGAAAACCAGCTTGTGAAAATGTATGAAATGTATTCTAGCCAAAGTTTATTCAGTTATGATATGTTAATTTTATAGGCAACAGCCAGAATTGTTCAGATTAAATTTACAGTGACATATTTGACACAAATGAACAGCATGATGTGTGTTTTTACATGCTTAGGGAAAAAAAATGCTTTTATAAAGGTATAAAATGCTCCTGAAATCAGTTCCTGGGGGCAAATATTGGCCTTTATTAAAAAAGTAAATTTCTGACACTGTACTGAACGCATCGATCTACTCCGTAAATCTCTTAATGGGGACACAGTAGACGGATGGAGGAGTGAGTGACACGCAGAAAGATGGAGGGATGATATAAAGGGCAGACCAGGTGAGGGAGAACAGAGAGAATGAAATATGAGGAATATAAAGAAATGACATTACCGTTCATCTCCACAGAGAGACTTTCTGGAGAAAAACAGAAGACGGACGCTTTCTCATCCAGACAAAATAAAAATTGATGGACACAGTCAGGTAGAGAGAAGGAAAGACTGAATAATCCTGCACAAACACTGATGAAGTCAAATGCAAACATGTAAAACTGAGAATATCTCAAGACTGTAAAAGATAATGAGCTAACTGTAGTCCAGCCGCGAAAAAAACAGACACAAAATCCAAGATTCAGTGAGACTGTACAACAGATGAGGCACAAACAGAAATGAAAAACACCCTCCTAAAATTGAAAAAAAAAAAAAAAAACAATTCAAAGCATCAGACAGAAATAAATTGCATTTCCAAAGATTGCTTCCACATCGATGGATGATGGGGAAAAAATAGCAAAGGCCTCCTGGGAGAGAAACACAGGCTCTAGTACACACTTGTATTGCTAAATTAATTCCCATTGTACTTTTGTTTTATATTATTACTCACGGTCCCTGTTTTTATATCCTTTACATTTTATTTACTTGATTAATATGAATGCATTACAGTAATTGTTACATTTAATGAAGTAATTGTTATTGACATAATGCCACAATTAAGAATATAAATATATAAAAAATTATATATATGTGTGTACACACACACACACACATATACACTGTATATATACACACAAACTCACATGCACACACACCCATATAACTTCTATATAACTCGTATATGCATTTACATATATATTTTTTCAAGAAAAATAATATCCTATTTTGAAAGAACAGATCAACATTTCAAAAAAGCATCTACTAATTACATTTCTTCGTGAGATATGTGCATAAAACAATGGGAGAAAAAAATCAATAAATGGAAAACATTTACTTCATAGCAGTTTCTCAGGTTGCTTTAAGATTATATAGATGTCTTCCTAGAAATCAAAATGGATAAGGCAGAAAAATTGCCTTTTTCCCACAGCAAATCAATGAATGATCAATAATGAGTCAATATGTTAAGCTTCAATAATCTTCCTGATGCCTGTGTTAAACAGTGTTTGCAGTAATTGCTCTCTTGAGTATGATGTCTGTGAAGGATCACACCTGGGAATCCCAGCGGATCAGAAACAAACACACAACCTCCGAGAGCAGCGATGGGTTCAAAGAAATCACTGGAGCTTCTTCTCTACTCGGAATGTGTCTGAGACCTGTCCTGGAAAAACACAATGCAACTTGTACTGTAGTTCTTGTATTTACAAGTACTTTGCAAACACACATTTTTGATGTGACGTTTTTGAGGGATCACTCTGATGTGTGTGTGTGTGTGTGTGTGTGTGTGTGTGTGTGTGTGTGTGTGTGTGTGTGTGTGTGTGTGTGTGTGTGTGTGTGTGTGTGTGTGTGTGTGTGTGTGTGTGTGTGTGTGTGTGTGTGTGTGTGTGTGAGAGAGAGAGAGAGAGAGAGACCCCTGAGCTCTGATTTGTAACGGGAGCTCAGCTGAAGGCCATGTTTGACAATTCAGCTGAAATTCTGTCTTTTCTTTCCCTGTCACAAGCTGTCAGACCCGGAGAACATCAGCACACCTCTGAACCTCTGCTCTCACAGACAGAAAACCACAGACAGCCCTCACCAGGGATCTGTGTGTGTGTGTGTGAGAGAGCCCAAATCATGACTGAGCTACTTAAGTTTGCACAAGAAAGTTGAGAATCATGCACACACACAACAAAACTCCATGCATTTCACTCTAAATTCAAGAAATAAACACAAAATTATATTTTGTTTAAAGACAATTAAGGGATTTTAGGACCATTAGGATGGTTTTACATTATTTTCCATTTCAATTATTATTCAGTACTTGGTTAACTTTAGTTTTAGTGTTTAAAACTAAACGTATTTATATATATATATATATATATATATATATATATATATATATATATATATATATATATATATATATATATAAACACTTTCATTACTTCTAAATTTAAAGTAATCTAATATAAAATAAAATATAAAAACTTGTTTTATTTTCTTATATCTCAGTGTAGTTTAACTTGGAGAACTACAATAAGTAAAATATATAAAAATATAATAAAAACTATATATATATATATATATATATATATATATATATATATATATATATATATATATATATATATATATATACATAAATATTTTAGAAAATAACTCAATTTGAAGAGGAAACAGAAACATGGAAATCTAATCTAATTTAAAATATCAAAGGGTTCATAATGATTTGTCATTATTTTTTATTTTAAAGTTTTACATCCAAAAAACAAAACAAAAAACAAATATAAATGTAGAAAAAATGTCATTTTCCACCCTCATTCTGATCTGTCTGAAATGCTGCTTCTTAAAGGACAAAAATATAAAAAGAATACATAAAAATTTGGGGGTGAATCCTGGCTTGGGCGTTTTTGTAAGTTACCATCGAAGACATGTACATCCACTTCTACATTTCTATACATTTTCACCATTGAAAACCTGCTTATTTCCATGTACAACGTTCTATCATATTGGAAAAACACACACAAACATGATGGGGTTATTTTCATTTCCCCTTTTTAAACTCACAGCAGTGACTCTGTCTGTCCTTCTGACACACTTACAGTTCAGCCGCAAGATGAGGTCATAACCTTGATAGAGAGAAAGAGAGAGAGAGCAGGCCGAGTCTTCAGCTTCATCCCTGCAGAATGCGCTTCTCTCTGCTCTGTGTCCCTCATCTGCACTTCCTCCGTCTGACATTGCCTTTGGTGCTATAATAACCCATTTTTATTCTCCATTTTTTACTCTGGATTGCATGGTGTCCTTCTCCTCCTCCTCCCCTCTCTCTCTCTCTCTCTCTCTCTCTCTCTCTCTCTCTCTCTCTCTCTTTACCTGTCAACACACCTCACAGCGAGTCTGCCATTACAGAGCGAAAGTAAATGAAAGATGGGTGGTTGGAACAGGTTCAGTGTGGCCTTTACACTCTGCCAGAGTGTGAGACACGTTTCCATCACAATCACAAATGCTGCTACATCACTGTTCCAGGACGTTCGGTTATTCTGACATGTCAGGAACACGCTGTTTTTATCTGCTCTGTAGGTGGCTGTGCTTCAAACTCTGGAAATGTTGGGGTCTGATGTGTGTAAATATAAATGAATTCATCCCTAGGGCTACATAGTGTCTTTTTCAGGGGAATGTTAATTTTAAAATAAAATGTAAAATATTTTGTTACATTGTTGCATTACACTAATGAAAGTAACTTGCATGGCTATTTTTTTGGAATACCAAAAAAAAAGCTCATCTATTCTGCATTTATTGATAAAAATACAGTAAAATCAGTAATATTGTGAAATATTATTTAAAATAACAGTTTTCTATTTGAATATATGTTAAAATGTAATTTATCCCTGTGATGTAAAGCTGAATTTTCAGGATCATTTCTCCAGACCTCAGTGTCACATGATCCTTTCAGAAATCATTCGAAGATGCTGATTTGATGCTCTAGAAACATTTCTGATTATTATCAATGCTGAAAACTCTTGTGCTGCTCAATATTTTTGTGAAAACATGGATTTTTAACTGTCTTTACTGTCACTTTTGATCAATTTAATGCATCCTCGTTGAATAAAAATGAAAACATATTGTACTGACCCCAATAATAGTAGTATAAAGTAACATATTAATACATTTTGCATAATCAGTGTTTTTTATTATTCAAAACAATCATTTTTTGTACATTTTCTCCCTTTACAAGATATGCATATAACAATTAAACCCTTGAACTTTCCTAAATACATGAAATTAGATTATAAGGTTTATTAAATGTTGAATAAAAATTTGATATTTGATTATTCACATAATCATAAAAAGGTAAAACTACATTCTCTAGAGCATTTGTGCTGAGCTAAAAGAGTCTCAAATTCTTCAACCCATAAAAGAGCGAGAGAGAAAAACAGCATGAGGTTCAAGTATTCAAGACATCTTCAAGGTGAACGAACACGTCATTTCTCCATCGCAGTCAGTCAGACTGGAACGACCAAGGCTAATGGATCCATAACCGTGTACTTTCTTTCTTTCTACATCTAACTCACTCCAAAAAGAGAAAGGAGAGAGCGAGAGGGCAGAGGAGAGACAGGTCAGGCTCTTTGACTGGCGTCAGTCTGATGGACTGTAAAGAGTTAAGCGCACAGAGAGCTTCACAACACAACAGAAGCACCGTATGCATTACTCTCGGTGAGGAGAGAACAAAACAAGAGAGAAAACATGTGTGGCATGCAGTTTGAGCACGTGTCCAGGTCTTGCTCTGTCATAGTGACCATATGAAAGCCTGCAGGCTTTATTTTCTGACCAGCATGATGAACAATGTGAGAATGAGAATGAGAGAGAGAAATCATCACTCTGTCCAACCTCCTGATGACCCCTGCAGCGTGTGCTTTATATCTTAATGGGACTTCCCATTGACACCTATTGATTTTTTTTTAACCAAATATGTTTGCTGTAGCCTAAAACTAAAAGCTATCTTTTATGTAAAACTGAATTTCTTTATTGTTTATTAATTTATAAGTTGTATGAGTAGTCCTTGATCATACGAAACCCACCGTCATGACGGCAAGTGCTCCATATGGTTTGCTATACCATTGCCAGGGTGTTGATTATGATGGATGATAAATGTCATGCAAAATTCTGAGACGACAACTGGAAGCTACACACTAAATAATAAAAATTTTTTTATTATAATTATTTTTTATTTTTTTTTTTTATATAGTATTATTTATTATTATTATTTTTTTTTTTTATATATATATTTTAAAGGGCATGGATGTATGGAATGACATGGATGGATGGATGGATGGATGGATGGATGGATGGAAAGATAGATAGAACAAAGGATGGATGATGGAGTGATGGACATAATGACAGAATGATACATAGAACGATGGATGGATGACAGATAATAGAACAAAGGATGAATGGATAGATGGACAGACATAATGACAGAATGATACATAGAACGATGGATGGATGGATGACAGATGGATAGAACAAAGGATGGATGGATGGATGGATGGAATGGCAGTTGGATGGATGGATGGATGGATGGATGGAAAGATAGAACAAAGGATGGTTGGATGGAGTGATGGACATAATTACAGAATGATACATAGAAAGATAGATGAATGGATGACAGATGGATAGAACAAAGGATGGATGGATGGATGGATGGATGGATGGATGGATGGATGGACAGACATAATGACAGAATGATACATAGAACGATGGATGGATGGATGACAGATGGATAGAACAAAGGGTGGATGGATGGATGGATGGAAGGATGGAATGGCAGTTGGATGGATGGAATGATGGATGGATGGATGGATGGATGGATGATGGATGGATGGATGGATGGATGGATGGATGGATGGAATGGCAGTTGGATGGATGGAATGATGGATGGATGGATGGATGGATGGATGGATGGATGGATGGATGATGGATGGATGGATGGATGAATAGATGAATGAATGGATGGATGGATGTGTGTGGATATAGTACAAAGGATGGTTGGATGGAGTGTTGGACATAATTACAGAATGATACATAGAACGATAGATGAATGGATGACAGATGGATAGAACAAAGGATGTATGGATGGATAGATGGATGGACAGACATTATGACAGATTGATGAATGATGGATGAACGGATGGACTAATAGATAGAACAAAGAATGGATGGATAGATAGAACTAATGCATTTGAACAGGCTGAATGTTATTTCGTCTGAGGGGAAAACTGCAGAAAAAAATGCAATTTGGCTAGTTTGGACAAGTTTTAAATAGTAATTGGGCTGGTTTTGATCCGCAGACCTGACAACCCTGATTTCAAATAGTTTGCTGTGCAGTTGCTTGGTGGTTGCTTATTGGCCTAATTCAGAAGAGTCCATGCCCAGCTCTAAATATGGACCACTTATCATTTATTGGTAATCTATTGGACTTTCTTTCATTTAAGTCCAGCATGCCACAAAAAAAAATGACAGCAAAACACACAGGATTGTGCCCACCCACTATACACAATACACTTGGCAGGAATCAGCTGGTGTTGATGCAGGTATCTTGCATCCTCTGTGGGAGTCCAGCCCAAATTTGAATCACTAATCTCAAAAAAACCTTGCTGGCATCTTTTGGCCTGAAGCAGCATCCGTTCTGTCAAAGTTAAACATGTTTATCAGCAAGTTTTCTTCACGATCTGGAATGGCTCAGCTTTTGCCTCCTGGACTCTAATTTCGCAGGTCACTGCTCTTGATTATTAGCCTTCCGGACGCTTCTATCGTCCCTGAACCAGCAAATCTGTTGAGTTTGGTTGAGAGATGAGAGGAGTGGAAGGGGGACACAATGATCTCAGAAGAAGAGAGAGAGGAGCCCCCGTCATGACGACAGATGAATCTGCCAACTGCACGACACCTGCTCCCACAGCGATGGGCTGGTGGCCAATGAGAGCGAGTGGGTGGGCACAGCGGGGTCCTTGCTGACTGTACGCATGCATATGTATGAGTGTGTATAGTGCCTGCCGTCCCAGCAGGCCATAAGTCTGTTCCTGTTCTTCATTCTGGTGCTGCACAGAATTACCAAGCACATGCCAGGTAATAAGGTAAAGGGATGGACTGTTGTGGTGAAGAGTAGAGACTTCACAGGCATTTCTATATGCTTCTTTCTAGCACGACATAATTCTATTTTCTGAGGCAGCTGTGATCTGACAATTTAATGTTCATAAATATCTAAAGAGTTTAAAACAGGAGGAGGAAATATTGGCCTAAATTGGTGGAAGGATTGAAAAATAAAATAAGATTCAAGAGCATTCCTAGACTGTAAAAAAAAAAAAAAAAAAAAAAAAAAAGAAAATTTTAAAGAAAAAACTATACTAAATTTTTTTTTTGTATATTATTCATATTTTTCACCAAAGGATTAATGGATGATTAACACAATTAATGCACAATACTGGATTATAAATGAAATATATAACGACAGAACAACAGACGAGCGGACGGAAAGATAGACAGACAGGCAGACAGATAGATGTATAGATGGATAGATAGATGTATAGATGGATAAACAGGCGGATAGATAGATAGATAGATAGATAGATAGATAGATAGATAGATAAATAGGCGGATAGATAGTATAGATAGATAGTCAGGCGATAGATAGATAGATAGATAGATAGATAGATAGATAGATAGATAGATAGATAGATAGATAGGTGGATAGATAGATAGATAGATAGATAGATAGATAGATAGATAGATAGATAGATAGATAGATAGATAGAAAGTGTTAGAATGACAGATAGAATGACAGAATGATAAATAGATTGCCAGACAGATAGAACGCAAGGTAGATCATTTCATATATGTTAAAATTATTTGAACAATCATTTGTACATTCATTAGGGAAATAAATATGAGGAGCGTCAGAGCAGTGGAGCTTGAAAATTTTACACTGAGCATTTGCTTTGCTTTCATCCAGTAGGAATTGCTCCAGGGTGTGTTGTCCACACACACACACACACACACACACACACACACACACACACACACACACACACTCAGAGTGTGCAGAAGAGGAATTCCTCTGTGTTTGTGTGAACACTGCAGCAGTTACTGACTTAAACTCTCACTCACGTCTCAATGCTGAACGCACACACAGAGCATTAACTAGCAGCCAGCCATCGCAGTCCCGCATCCCGCCTCACAGTCCTGGGACAAATTCATTTGCAATAGTGCAGTCAAGCAGGAAAACAAGAGAATGAAGAAATCAGAGGAGAGGAGAGGAGAGGAGAGGAGAGGAGAGGAGAGGAGAGGAGAGGAGAGGAAATGAGAGGAGAGGAGATGAGAGGAGAGGAAATGGGAGGAGAGGAGAGGAGAGGAGAGGAGAGGAGAGGAGAGGAGAGGCTGCTCTATTCTCAAAATGAGGATAACTGATGTGTGAATACGATAAGAATGTCAAACAGCTCAGGCACACACATGTTCTACCTCCATGTCTTCAGAGGAATCAAACACTGATGTACAGGAGAAGCTCTTGGCTTGCCCTCTACCTTCTTCTAACATATTGTCTGTGCACGCTTGCATGGCATGTTTTCTGAAGCACTGTAGCGATTGCATATTCAATTACTCTAGAGATGCCTCAAGATTTTCCACAGTGCCGTGTGACTCTGTCATATTAATCTATAAATCAAGAGGCAAGCTGGCACATATGCATGACAAGCTGTTGATTAATTAGAGGAATTTGAGGCTATGTTTGGAACATTATACCATTTCACTCCTTTTTTACTAATTGATTTCAATAGCTTGAGGGTAATTTCTAGCTGATAAAATACTGTAGTTAAGAATAACTAGAAAAATGCATATTTGCTATAGAAATTAACATTTATATTTAAAATTTCCCATTATATTTTCCAGGCTCTGGGTTCACAGATGTTCCCATGGTTTGCCGTGATTGTGGAAGCCTTAAATACTGTAATATGCATAACATTCCTAAATTAAATAATTTGGTAAACATTGGGGTGACCAGGTAAATTGGGGCATTTTTGCCATTGAGATAACTGAGAAATGGATGTTCCAGCTATCCTAAATTAACCCATGATTAATGAACTAGAACTAGATCTAATATCAACTTGGTGTCTTGCATTTTTTGACTCAATATTTCAGACTGTCCAAGACATTTCCACACAATATTAAGAAGATATTCGAATGCCACTTGCTAAATTAAATTTAAAAAAAAAATGCATAGTGAGTTACCAAAAAAAGTGTCATTCCACTGCTTTAAACAGTCCAGTACTGTCTGTCAAAGAGACAGGTGTGATTTCTTATAACGCAGAGTAAATGAATGTCTGTCAGGTATTCTTATGCGTGCATTTAAAATAAATCGCGCTCTAAAAAAAAAAAAAAAATCGGTAGGCTGTATATACTAGTATTCCATTCTGAACAAACCCTGAATGCTCGTTTCAAAGGGGAGGGGAGGAGAAGGGAACCTCCATCTGCAGAAAAACCGAGGAAACCCCGCCTGCACGGAGCAACCCCGTCAGTCCCGAGCAATAAAGTGCCCGTTATCACATCGCTGACATTTAGACCGTTACACTGTTTCATAATATCAGATTCAACAATTGAAACAAAGACATATGAATACCACACAGTAAGCGTTCTCTATATGCAACCAAATATTTACATCCATCAAAATGCATTATAATAACGGGTTTTGTCATGCATTTAAGACTGCGATCCCTCTATGCGAACTGCTTTCATTTAAAGCGATCACACTGACAGAGAAATAAACAAGAGCCTATATATATGCAAGACATAACCCACAAACGACTAGAACTTATGTTTATATGCATGCACACATTAAAAATAAAGGCTGTATCCTAAAATCCTGTATAACAGTGTGTACATCACATCATCCGCAACTACGAGAATCTACACACACACACACACACACACACACACACACACAAATACGCACTAACAATACTTTAAGAACTCAAAAATAATAGCAATAATTTTGCATGTTATCTGCACCAGAAGGACCAATAAAGAACGTGCTCTAACATTTAAAAGCAAAATAAGTTGAAGGCGTCGTTTTATTCCATTACACCTGTTCTTTATCTCGTGCTCGTTTACTTTTCAGTCCCAATCAGAAGCAAGCATCATCATACTGAGATCTGAAGGTTGAAAACGCATCTCAAATGAAGCCGCACGTCACGTTTTGCGCGACCAAACAGTTTGTTCATGGGATAAGTTGTGGATGAGCGTTTATAAACCGAGTTTGATGTGCTGTAATACCTTGTATCCTAGTTTGCGGTGTTGTTCAGGGCAGGCGTGGCTGAGAAGCGCATGCTGCTGCTGCTGCTGCTGCTGCTGATGATGATGATGATGATGGGTCATTCATTGAAAAACTGCTCCGCTTGTGCTCATATGTGCGTCTCTCTCTGCGGTTTGACTCTGGTGTATTTCACTCTCTCTCTCTCGTGCTGTGGAAATACTCTGGTGCGCTCACTCCTGGGTGGGGAGGGAGGTACGCGAACGCGCAGACAACTGAATGCGAGAGCGCGCATTGTTTCATCTGAAAGGTGACAGACATGAAGGAAAAGAATGAAGTCAACTCACATGTATTAAAGCAAATTTTTCTATCTATCTATCTATCTATCTATCTATCTATCTATCTATCTATCTATCTATCTATCTATCTATCTATCTATCTATCTGCAGTATGTGCTTCCTCAAGCACTCAAACAACCCTTTGAAATGTAACATTATGAAATGTTTTGATATTAGAGACCATACTTTTCTTAACTGTATATTCAGTAATGAAAATGAAAAAGAAATTCTGATGTCTGCTTTCTTAGGATTCTGGTTAAGGATTATGCTTAAAGCCAGAACAATCTTTGCTGTATGTAAAAGCCATAAATTCTGACTGTTATAAATGACACAAGTAAGATATAGTAGATACAGGTCGTGGTATTTCTTTTCACAGTTGCTACTGTACAGTGACTTATACAGTTGCACATGTGATTTGTGTTCCAAACCTGTATGTGTTTTTATCTTATGTGAGACACAAGGCAATATTTTGAAATATGTGTCAGTGGAGTCCAGTGTTCTTCGAAATATCTTATTTTGTGTTCTGCAGAAAAAAAGAGACGTCACGTGACATTTAAGGTTAGAATTATTAGAATTAGAATTTTCATTTTAGGGTTAAATATTCATTTAACGTGCTCTGGAAGAAAAAAAAAGGTAATTGAAATGTCATTGAGAAAGCATGTAAAACTAATGTGTAATCGTTTAGCAAAAACCTAATTGATTTTTATTTAATTAAACTCCTGGTGCATCAATACTAATATTTCCAGCTCCCACCACATTCTGTAAATTTCTGTTCAATTATTTGAAAAGTCATTAACGCCCTCTGCTGGTTATTATGAGAATATGCAGTCTAGTGACGTATTGCAGGACAAAAAAAAAAAAAAAACATACACAAAAACGAATAAAGGATCATTCCTTTATTCGTTTTTGATTTCGAAACGGAAAAACAATTAAACCGTTAGTTTGTGTATCTGTATTGTTCTTCCCCAAATGGTCTCTTTTTTGTTAAGATGGAAATTATAATTCTTTAGTCTTGAAGGCTGCTCGTTTCAGTGATAGAAGAGTTATTAAAAGTCAGAAGTCAGATCAGAAATGTCATTAATCATGAGATTTATTAGGTATCTTTACAAAACCAGATAGTGTTTGAGAATTTTTTATTAAGAAAAAATATATATTTTATAAAATATATTTTACAAAGTTAATAATATAAGTGTTTGTTATTATATTGTGTACATATTATAAGTTGTTTACTTTTTCCTAAGATATTTATTATATTGGGTAGATTAGGTACATCACACACAGTCTCTAACACAAACAACAACAGACATTAGCCTACACCAAAAGGCCACAATCAAATCTCTGTGACAAAAAAAATAACAGACGAAACATTGTTTAATGAAGTGTCAAGTCCCACAGGTGGTCACCTAAACATTCGTGTAAAATACACACTGATTAGATCGTGTTATGTGCTGAAGTACACAATCCTGCGACTGAGGAGCCTCTTTTCTTCAGATTTCACCAGCGAATCTTGCAAATACAAAGATGCCAGATCCATGGATTATAGGTGTTTTTGGACTTGTCTTTTCCACTTAATTTGACACTTTAGAAAGTTAATAGAGTGGGAAGATGCAATTTAGGGTAGTAGTGGGAAGCCATTTTTTGCTGCGGCGCCCACGGAGCAGTTGGGGTTCGGTGCCTTGCTCAAGGGCACCTCAATTGCGATATTGAGGGGGGAGAGAGAGTGCTGTACATTCACTTCTCTAACCTACAATCCCTACCGGTACGAGACTCGAACCCCCAACCTTAGAGTTACGAGACCGGCTCTCTAACCATTAGGCCATGACTTCCCCCAGATTTTATTCAGTAGTCGTTACATTTTCACAAAAAAAGCCACCCAGTAAAAACGCTCAAATCTGCAAAGCAAGCCACATCACAGAAAAGGAAAAGGAAAGGTTGTAAATTAACTACATGCATAAGAGTTGCATTACCATTTATTTTAGCTATTTAAGACGGAAAACAAAATATTAAAGTAATGAATGTATGTATGTATGTGTGTACTGTAAATAATTTAAATATGTGCTTAAAAGTGTTCTATTAATTAAGTTTACTTAATCAAACGTGTCATAGGACCTTGGGAGGCTTGGGGGGTACTACCTCCCTGAAATGAGTTTTTGCAGGGTGGGATGTCTGGATATGATAACTGCTTAAGGCTAGAAGGGATACAGCAAAACTACTGGGCATGCACACATCAATATAGCTTAATTGTTCTCACACTGTACAACAATAATTACTATTTTTGCATTATTGTAAGGGTTAGGTTTAGGGTTGGGGTAGGTGTAGACGTTAATAAAATAATATAGTAGGTAGAAAATTCTATTTATTGTTAGCTTCCGGTTTTTTCTGTATCTCTTCTAGATTAACAGCCAAACCCCATTTACTTACAGCCAATCAGATACGTCTACCGGGCACGTTACGTAATTAATATCCATAAGTCAAGTGTCGGCTACTACAGTATAGGGTTTGTATTTTCGCTGTTTGAAGCCTAGATCTATCTTACGTTGTCCTCGCCGTCGGTGTGTTTATGATACCGCTTCTCATCCAAAACATCCTATACACGTTGACTAAAGAAAAAAGCCCCTCTAAGACTAAAAATGGTTTGTTCCATGTTTGTTTTCTGTACAAGCCAAAAGTGAAAGTAACAGTTACAGAGAGCCATTTTCCTCCAAATAACCGCGTCACGTTATAATTGCACAAAAAGTGAGTATCAAATTTATTTTTGGATACACAGAACATGCGCGATGGCAATATTTGGCAGATATGGCAATATTTGGCAAACAATTTGTAAAATGGTGTAACGTTAAGCCCGTGTCGAATAAAATCGACGCGAAAGCAGCCGAAGGTCGAAAGCCGTTTCGACGTCGCAGGGTTCTATATTAACCTGATATTAACGCGCCTTAATATAATCACTAAAACTACGAACTATCTTCAGTTATTGTTGTACTGCATCGTTAAACCATTATTCTGACTTATAAACCTTTAATGTTTTGTTTTTGTTGTTTTTCGTGTTGCTGACACCACATATCCTAAAGTAGCCTATATCCTCACCCACCTGAAATTTAATAATCGAATATATCGAACATAGAATATAACCCAATTTTAACAATGCATAAAAATAGTACACAACACTCATTGGTTAAAAAAAAAAAATGTAGGCGTGATGATAATGGATCATACCAAACCGTGGTGGGGGGGGGACAAAAGGAGTCCAAAACAGGAAATGGTAGAAACTACTTGTAAGCGTCTTTGCTCAAACCAGTTAATCATAAGCGAACTTGACTTGTTCAAGAACATATTTTAATAGCCTTAATCCATGCCTTCTGTCAGTGTGGTGTGTTCTGACTGAATTTGGTTTACTTAACAGCAGTATTTATAAATACATTCAGGTTCATAACCATTCCATGTAGCTAAATTTCTAGCCTTATTACTGTGATAGTGTTTAATATAATCAGTGTTTCTGTTATTCCAGTCAGAGTCAGGAAGATCAGACTTATCAGATGCTCCAGAGCAGCTTCTTGAGGACAGAATGAGTCAAGCACAAAAAAATAAAGATGAAGATTTTTCTCTGTTTAAAGACACCATGACATCAAAAGTTACCATTTTTACTTTGCTACACTTTTTCTGGTTTTATTACGAAAGACACACATCAGTTGAGGTCACCAAGATCTCTTGTTTGCTCTATTACTGTTCAGTCCTGCAGGAGGGATCAGATTCACAAGAGTCCAGCTGTGTGTCCAAGAAGAGTGACTGGTCTAGAGATCCTCCACCAGACATGAAGGCTGGAGACAAACCGCAAAGTGTCAGGTACACAGTTGCTCATGGTTTTACCATGACCTCTTTTGGTCTCTCCCAGTCTCTTAATGGTTTTATAAAATAGCAGCAGTATTATGAAAAACCCCAGCAACATTCATTAAATATTTGGAATTTTGGATATAGGATTAAATCTGTTGTGTTAAATAGAAACCTGATTTGTAATTGAACATATCAAATTAGCCACAATAAGTAGTAAACAAACATGTGAATGAATGAATAATGTTGTGGGGATAATATCTGTAACTTCCAGTTCTGTAGTTCTGCAATCGCAGGCTCTTGCTCATGGATTCACATCATAAAGGATAAATATATGATAACTTAAAAAGTTAAACGTAACCTCTGTTCTGTTTTAGGTCAGTTCAGCGGAAAAGATCAGACAGAGAGTCCAGCTGTGTGTCCATGAAGAGTGACTGGTCTATAGATCCTCCACCATACTTGAAGGCTGGAGACAAACGGCAAAGTGTCAGGTACACAGTTGCTCATGGTTTTAACATGACCTCTTTTGGTCTCTCACAGTCTCTTAATGGTTTTATAAAATAGCAGCAGTAATATAAAAAACCCCACCAACATTTGTTAAATATTTGGAATTTTGGAAATCTGTTGTGTTAAACAGAAACCTGATTTGAAATTGAACATATCAAATTAGCCCCAATAAGTAGTAAACAAACATGTGAATGAATGAATAATGTTGTTGTGGGGATAAAATCTAACTTCCGGTTATGTAGTTCTGCATTCGCAGGCTCTTGCTCATGGATTCACATTGTAACCTCTGTTCTGTTTTAGGTCAGTTCAGCAGAAAAGTTCAGACAGAGAGTCCAGCTGTGTGTCCATGAAGAGTGACTGGTCTATAGATCCTCCACCACACTTGAATGATGGAGACAAACCACAAAGTGTCAGGTACACAGTTGCTTATTGTATTGACCAGTTTCTTAATGGTTTAATAAAATGGCAGCCAAAAAACATCAATATTTGATAAATAGTTACATTTATTTATCATAATAACTATAAACGGGTGCACATTAAGTTTATCACCATGGTTCTCATAAGAGAACCTGGAGATCTGGGGCCAGTTGTATAAACTTAGCTACCATGTTAAGACTGTCTCTTAAGAACTAGTTTGACCAACTAGCAGTTGCCAAGGAGTAATCAGTCTTACTTTTAGTATTCAGTCTTGATCAATCTACGCTTTAACCAGTCTTGAAGAAAAAAAATAGATTACTAACTTTAGGGCTCGGCAAAAAAAATAGAATTTTTCGATTAATCGTTTTTTAAATGACGTCGATTTGATATCGATTCTCAAAAGCCGTGAATCAATCTTTTCCGATATTTATTTCAGCAAACATTTAAAAGAAGATTTGATTAATGTGAATCTTTTCATTAGTCTTCTCCACTAGGTGTGTCACCCTCTTATTTACCTTGCAATGTCACAACAGAAAGCCTGTCACTCATTAAGTGCTTATCATGGCGGAGATACTGTTGACAAGAACAAAGCATCATTTGCAATGCTCAGGTAGAATACTATAGTAATACTACAAATCTGTGGAAGCAGTTGACATCACGCGTAAAGGTGCCATAATTTCTGCAATGAATGAATGGTTTTGTTTACACAAGCGCAGATGACGCTTGCGGTGTTTTCAGCCTCTGTCGTCTCACTATGATGATATGAATACACGAATTTCATCCCCAGCTGCTATGAGAGTCACTTCATTAGCATTTTATTGTTTAACTCGACAAAACTGCTGTCATATCATATACACAGCGGCTGCAAGGTCCTCATGGCAAACTGTCAAAATAAAAGTTTATTTAAACAAGAAACTGTCAAAAATATATTACTATTTAGCAGTCTTAAGACTCAATGTGACAACAATGCTACTACTACTAATAAATATTAATAATTTTTTATTTTTAAAGGAATAATCACATTTGTTTTCTTTTTCATTTTAACCGTAAACCTCTGTTGTGCAGCACTTTGTTTGCCAAAAAATAAGTTTTTTTTTCGTTTGATTAGGATAAATTAAACTGTTTTATGCCTTCATCTGGTTACCAGAAACATTAAGAAGAACATTTTATATGGCCCTATTATTGTTTAAAAAAAGGACCCTATACAAAAAAAAAAAGGTTTAAAATACAGGCCTGTGGCTCTTAATTTCTTTTTATAAATTCAGCATTTGTAAACTGATGTTTACTGTTCATTTTTTTATTATATTTTTTGAAATTTTAATAGCATTTGTATAAAAACTACATTCACTGAATGAAAAAAAAAAACTATATATATATATATATATATAAAATCGAGAAAAGAATCGAATCGAGAGCTTGTACTGTAAATCGAAATCGAATCAAATCGGGACATCTGAATCGATACCCAGCCCTACTAACTTTTTAAGACCAGTCTAAACAGTTTATGCAACCGGCCCTTGGTCTGATCCTCAAACTGCACATATGGCAATTTTCCACTGCCTGGTACAACTCGGCTCAGCACGGTTTGCGTTTCCACTGCAGTTTAATCTTTAACGCTCATATGTGACGTGACATACAGCAAAGTATGGTGACCCATACTCAGAATTCGTGCTCTGCATTTAAACCATCCAAAGTGCACACACACACAGCAGTGAACACACACACTGTGAACACACACCTGGAGCAGTGGGCAGCCATTTATGCTGCGGCACCCGGGGAGCAGTTGGGGGTTCGGTGCCTTGCTCAAGGGCACCTCAGTCATGGTATTGCCGGCCCGAGACTCGAGCCCACAACCTTAGGGTTAGGAGTGAAACTCTCTAACCATTAGGCCACGACTTCCCCCAAATATAATACGGCTTTAAGTGGGCGGGATTATACACATGTCGTGGCCAAGAGCTGAGCGACCTCCTAAAAAACTTTTTCATTGTGCATCGCCCAATCAAGCTCTCGCTGGATCTGCATCTCCGCTATCAACTTTAGCAGTGGTTCCCAATCCTGGTCCTGGAGAACCCCCGACACTGCACATTTTAGATGTCTCCCTATTCAAACACATCTGATTCAACTCATCAGCTCATTAGTGAAGACTCCAAGACCTCAAATGTGTGTGTCTGATAAGAGAGACAGCAAAAATGTGCAGTGTTGGGGGTTCTCCAGTACCAGGATTGGGAACCACTGCACTAGAGGAACATCTGTACTTCCTCAACAGACCACGAAACAGTCATTTTTTGGTTGTTAAAAACGGTGTTGCAAGTTTAATGGCGCAGGTAGTGGCGATTCTCTCCAGCCAATCAGCAGGGTTTACGTCACATTTTGGTAACAGTACGGCTCGCTTGGATCCTCAGCCGAGGTGGTACTGAAAAAAGTGGCAGGTACTGTACCCAGTGGAAAACCCCCCAAAAGTGAGCCGTACCGAACTGAACCGAGTCGTAACATGCAGTGGTAAATCGCCAATAGTGTGACCCATTAAATATAACTATAAATTATAAATTAATAATACTGATTAATTTAATTATTTTTTAAATAAAATAAAAGTGTGATAATAATACTATATTTAGAAATAAAAAGGGAGTATTAAATGAAAATGCAATTATTTTATAGTAAACAAATGTAAAACGCTAATATTTACTTTTTTTAAATATACATTTTTATAATTTTCAAACTTTGGAAAGCTTTTATTTTGGCAGGTTGCCAGCAAGTATAGCTTCAAATTATCTGATTGTTTATTTTCTTTATGCTGTTTTAAGGCGAACCCAGCGATCCAGACCAGCTGTAACAGAACCCGTCTGTAAGAAAATGAAATATGATGAGTCTGTGAATCAACCACAAGACTTTAATGAAAGCATGTATCCTGGTGTCAGGTAAAATACTGCAAAGATTCATCGTATAGTTTATAATCAATGACATGATTATTAATTGTAAGGTTTCCCTTCATTAGACTTCTGCAGTTTTATACATATAATGTGGTTAAATCTTTAATTTTACAGCCATGAAGTCCTCAACACATTTAGATCCAATCTGAAGAAAAGGTTTCAGTGTCTTTATGAGGGAACAGCAAAGCAAGGAATCCCAACACTCCTGAATGAGATCTACACAGAGCTGTACATCACAGAGAGTGAGAGTGGAGAGATCAGTAATGAGCACGAGGTGAGACAGATTGAGACACAATCCAGGAGAGCAGCAACAGAGGACACACCGATCAAATGCAGTGACATCTTTAAACCTTTAACTGGACAAGACAAACCCATCAGAACTGTGCTGACAAAAGGAGTCGCTGGCATTGGAAAAACAGTCTCTGTGCAGAAGTTCATCCTGGACTGGGCTGAAGGGAAAGAGAATCAGGACGTCCAGCTCATATTTCCACTTCCTTTCAGAGAGCTCAATCTGATGAAGCACGAAACACTCAGTCTTTCAGATCTTCTTCATGTATTTTTCCCTGAAACAAAAGAAATGGAAATATCCAGTGACAAATATAAAGTGTTGTTCATCTTTGATGGGCTGGACGAGTGTCGTCTGTCTCTGGATTTTCAGAGCGATGTGAGGTTGTGTGATGTTAGTGAATCAGCCTCAGTGGACGTGCTGCTGATGAACCTCATTGTAGGGAATCTGCTTCCCTCTGCTCTCATCTGGATCACCTCCAGACCAGCAGCAGCTGATCTTGTCCCCTCTGAGTGTGTCCATCGAGTGACAGAGGTACGAGGCTTCAATGATCCACAGAAGAAGGAATACTTCAGGAAGAGAATCAGAGATCAGAGTCTGGCCAATAGGATCATCTCACACCTGAAGTCATCAAGGAGCCTCTTCATCATGTGCCACATCCCAGTCTTCTGCTGGATCTCAGCCGCTGTTCTGGAGAAGATGTTGAGTCAAGCAGAGAGTGGAGAGATTCCCAAGACTCTCACTCAGATGTACACACACTTCCTGATGGCACAGATTAACATCAAAGACACAAAGTACAAGAAGAAGGAGGACACAGACAAAAAGATGATTTTCAAACTAGGAAAACTTGCATATGAGCATCTGGAAAAAGGCAACCTGATCTTCTATGAGGAAGACCTGAGAGAGTGTGGCATTGATGTGACAGAAGCATCAGTGTACTCAGGATTGTGCACTCAGATCTTCAGAGAGGAGTTTGTCTTGTATCAGGGGAAAGTCTTCTGCTTTGTTCATCTGAGCGTTCAGGAACATCTAGCAGCTCTATATGTGCACCTCTCCTGTACAAACCACAACATAAATGTGTTTGATGACATCACCAGTGTGTCAAAGATTTCATTATCTGAGCTGCATCAGAGAGCTGTAGATAAGGCTCTACAGAGTAAAAATGGACATCTGGATCTTCTCCTGCGGTTTCTTCTGGGTTTGTCGGTGGAGTCTAATCAGGGTCTTCTAAAAGGACTAATTGCACTGAAAATAAGCAGCTCTGACAGCAATGAGGAAACAGTAGAGTACATCAAAAAGAAGATCAGGAGCAGTCGCACTCCAAAAAAATCCATCAATCTGTTCCACTGTCTGAATGAGCTGGGTGACCATTCAATAGTGAAGGAAATACAACAGTACCTGAACTCTGGAACATTAGCTGAAGCCAAACTCACTCCTTTGCAGTGGTCAGCTTTAGTGTTTTTCTTGTTGACAGTAGAGCAAATGATGGATGTGTTTGAGCTGAATAAATTTGTTGGAAGAGAAAATGCATCAGATAAAGTCGTTCGGAAGCTGCTTCCTGTGATTAAAGAATCCAGAACAGCACAGTAAGTAACACTGATGACCGCTACACTATCAAAACATTTTACTGAAAGTGTGCTGGCGCATGTGCTGTGGGATCTGTGAACCTCTGTTAGTACTGACCCAAGTTTCCAATGAGAGGTTAATCAAAGCCTTTGCTTGTAAGCCGTTCTTCTAGATTTGATATCATATTTTGATATTTGATGCCATGATACTGTTGTTTAACGTATAAAAGCACAAATTAAAACAACCATGAATATCATTTATTAAATACAATTATTATTATTACTCAGCTTTTTTCACCCCTGATGAGTTTGCCTCCCTGAAGAAGTAACTTGCTAAAGTTAAAAAAAAAAAAAAGTGAAAAAGCATAATAGGACTCATTAAGTTTTTTTTACTGTTACTGTGTTGAATTTATTGTACTTAAATGTTCAATCTCTCTACAGTTTGGATGACTGTAATATCACAGCTAAAGGTTGTGCTGCTCTGGCTTCAGTTCTGAAATCAAACCCCTCAAACCTGAGAGAACTGGATCTGTCTGGAAATAAACTACTAGATTTGGGAATCAAACATCTCTCTGATGGACTTAAGGATCCTCACTGTAAACTGGAGAAACTAAAGTAAGATCATCTCTTTGATGCTTTTTATTCCTGTTTGAGATATGACGTGCATTAATTGATCAAAAGAGACAGTAAATACATGTGTAATATTACAAATGATTCCTGTTTCAAAAAAAATGCTGTTCTTTTGAGTTTATTTCTTTCTCAAAGAATCCCAGAAAATTATTTCACAGTTTCCAAAAAAAAAATGAAGCAGCACTGTTTTCAACATTGATAATAATCAGAAATGTTTCTTGATCAGCAAATCAGCAGATTAGAATGATCATGTGACACTGAAGACTGGAGTCATGATGCTGAAAATTCAGCTTTGATCACAAAAATAAAGGACTATTTTTACTGTATTTTTGTAGTTGTAATTTTCTTTCAAAAATGTAAACCCCAAACTTTAAAAAAAAAAAAAGGTAATGTTGTGATATAAAAGTGCCAAAGATAGACCTACTGTAACAGTAGTAGTAAATTTATCAGTACTAAACTATTGATTGTAAAAAAAATTGAAATGAACAAACATTGTCTTGGTATCTTTGTGAAAATTCTTGTGACAAAAAAGTTTGAGAGAGTGAAGAGTGTCATTGTTCTCTTCAGGTTGAGAGATTGTGGTGTCACAGGTGTAGGTTGTGCTGATCTGGCTTCAGCTCTGAGATCAAACCCTGAACACCTGACAGAACTGGATCTGACTGACAATAAACTAGGATCTTCTGAAGTGCAGTTACTTTCTGAACTAAAAGATGATTCCACATATAAACTGTCACAACTATACTATTGTGAGTATATTTTTTTTATTGTAAGCTTTTAAATAGACTAACAGGCCGTGCATGTAAGTGGAAAATATAAGATACTAATTCAGCTCCACTTTAGTCTTTGTACTCTAACCCGTTTAATTCTGTGATGTGTTTTCATTCATATCTCCGACTGTAATGTGAATATACTAATAACTCTGGCTGTGTTTTTTCTGAAATGATCCGCTGATGTGATGTGACAGCAGTAATGTCTCATACTCATATGTGACTGTCTGTGTGTTTTATTGTAGGACTCTCAGTATTTAGACGTCAGTCCAGTTTCCCCAGGATCAGCTGATCCTGAATAAGGAACTGTTACAGAGACACACAATCAACAGATACTCAAGACACTGAAGAACTATGATTTGTGACTTTGTAACCAAATTATTTTACTGTATTTTATTCTGATCTTTTTAATTTATTGTTTTGAGACCACAAAACTAAATTATATCAGCATTTTTTTTCTTCATATTTAAAAATTTTGTGTAATGATGGATCATTTAATAAAAAGACCACAAAACATTTATTATTTTGCCACTGCAGTGCAGGAATGTAAATATAACTGAATAAAAACCTTCCATATACAATTTAAATGTGTGATAATAGTCTTAGGACTTCATTGTTTTACATGTGGATAATAGCCACTTTCGCCACCTTGGATGGTTGCCAAATGAGAAGAGTGGCATTACTGAAACTCGAATACGGTGTATAAAATAATCAATTATTATATACACAGAGCACCTTTGTATTTTACTTTATATTTCTCATAGATTAATGCAAGACATGGACATTTTACTACATAGAGTACTATGGATATTAAGTTATGTTCAGTATGGGTAGGACTTTGTATGGGCAGAGGTCGTTTGTTCATGCAGGTGTACAGAAGTAGAATAAGGTGCCGCTGGACGGTTTCCTCAGATAGTGTTGGCTGTAATATAAAAGTGAAGAGACCGTTTTAGGCTGTCTTAGTAGAATTGGTTTGCATTTTTATTGTATCTGTTGTTTCATCTTGTGTGTTTAAAGCCTTTGTTGTGTTTGCTGCTGTGTCTCGAGTATGTTTGGGTCCAGGAGGGATGTGCCCTGCAATCAATGGAGATCCAACCAATCCAGTTTTGTCTCCTATTCTAGATATAAGGACCATCCCATACACTAGTTTTCCCCAATGTGTGCCATTTTGTACTGCTCTGCCTTGTTCCTTTGTGTTTTTTTGTGATATTCTACTATGTAATAATCCTACTGTATGATTCTTAAGATTGCTGATTTGTATTTGTAATATACAGTATATATAAGTTGACGTGATGTGGCATTTTCACTCACATAAGATAAAAATAGAAATAATGTATTTTGTCATTATTTAAAACCTAATACAGTAAATGGTTAAACATGTCTTTGTCCTACATGTACCCGTTGTTATAAAAGCTGCAGTGTTATTAGTTTTTTTTTTTTTTTTTGACCCAAATCTCAAAATTGTTCTATGGTGTGACTGTCTCAAGCATGGTTCAATAAAGAGAAAAGCATAGAAATATTAATAAATAGCATTAATAATAAATGTAAAAAATAAATAAATACCTACTTCCGGCATAATTCTACAAATGTCTATTTTAATAAATGGCAATCTTTTTTTTTCATTCATATATTTCTGAAAGTGTAGGAACTTCATACATCTTGCACTGAAAACCATGTCCTCTGGTGTGACACCAAAACCTGATTTTAAATTCGCCAATTCCAAAGAAAACTTAGTTGAAAGATCCAATTCAATGTCATGTTACTGAAGCCCCATCAAGCCCATGACATGTAAACATGGTAAATTTTTGTCTCAGAATTGTTCAAATATTTAGCTTTTTTGGAACCACTATAAAAGTGTTAAGTTTTGTTGTTCTTTGGTGCGACACCCCTAAATTATATATTTTAATTTAAAACTATGTTAAATTACTTAATCATGAAAATTATGCAAATGTGTCTTGCTAACCTCTAATGGCAGGTTGGCTCGCAATAGCAAGGTCACTAACCCTAACTGACACAAAAGGCTGAAACCTCCTTTGGTGTGACAGATAATGTCCAGCGGTGTGACACCTGTGCTGTCAAACATACAATTTATTACATTGCGGAGTTCATTTGTACAACAAATACTGAGTTCCTATATTAAGATTAAAATGTGTCTTATGCGTAAAATCAAGGTTTTTTTTTTTTTATTTATTCATTTTTGCATAGATTTGACAGTTCAGATGTATCATTTAATTATAAAATAATATAGAGTCAACACTTTTGTTTTTGCCCCCTTTTTTCATGAGCTGAAATCAAAGATCTAAGACTTTTTCTATGTACACAAAAGGCCTATTTCTCTCAAATATTGTTCACAAATCTGTGTTAGTGAGCACTTCTTCTTTGCCGAGATAATGAATTTTACAAAAAAAATGGCTTAATTCTAAAAATGACCATGAAAGGTAGAAATCTATTTAAACTTACTGAAAAAAATTATTTCTATCACTGCTGTGAACTGACCACCAGAATATCAAAGTCAGCTGTCCATGGTAGTCCTTAAAGGGATACTTCACCCCAAAATGAAAATTTTGTCATTAATCACTTACCCCCATGTCGTTCCAACCCCATAAAAGCGTTATTCGTCTTCGGAACACAATATAAGATATTTTGGATGAAAACCAGGAGGCCTGTGACTATCCCATAGACTGCCAAATAAATAACAGTGTCAAGCTCCATAAAAGGTATGAAAGACATAGTCAGAATAGTCCATCTGCCATCCGTGGTTCAACCATAACGTTATGAAGCGACGCGAATACTTTTTGTAAGCGAAGAAAACAAAAATAACAACTTTATTCAACAATTCCTTTGTCAACAGTCTCCTCTGTGTCTCTCCATATCACCGTATGCTGCATATGCTCTTCTGTATCAGCCACGGCACAAGGATGTGCGGTTTCTAGGTGTATTTAGCTATGATTTGAAAGAAAACAGCGCATCCTTGTGGCGCGGCTGATGCAGAAGAGCATGCGGTGATATGGAGAGACACAGAGGAGACTGTTGACAAAGGAATTGTTGAATTAAGTCGTTATTTTTGTTTTATTCGCTTACAAAAAGTATTCTCATTTAAGGGTTTGGAACGACATGGGGGTAAGTGATTAATGACAAAATTTTCATTTTGGGGTGGAGTATCCCTTTAAGACTACCAGCACAATAACACAAGATCAGCACAATAACACAAGATCAGCACAATACCACACACTCAGCAAAATATCGTCTAATTATCATTAAAGATAAAATCCTAGAAAGTATCGAGACATAATTTTGTCAATATCACACACCCCTTTTTGCCAGCCATTCTCCGCAATTGGCAGAGCTGAGCTGAATATAAAATTTAACACTGCATGCACCATCCTAACCCTCGCCAAAGAGGAGCTTTCTCTCTCTCTGTTTAATCAAACTCTTTTAACTTAAGTGGTTTACTGTGTCAGTGTTCTGTTCATCTTCTCTCTTCTTCAGCCCTTTGCATTCCCCACGGTAGTTATCTCCCTGTCACCTAACAGCAGAAAGCAGTGACTGAGTGATTGACAGATAATATTAACCAATCTAAAATCTGCATTAAAGTTAAGAATGTAAATTTGAAATCTTTTAATATATAATTTGTAGTTGTGATGCTCATTAATCTTTGGTGGGTGCTCCTAAATTTTTGCTGGTGCTCCTAACTTTTTAAAGTTGGGAGCACCAGTGCTACCAAGTAAATCTGTTAATTTCGAGTCCTGGGGTCCCTAAAGGTAGTAGTGGGAACCTTAGGCACATATCCTGGTCGGGTCTTAGGACAACGTAAGAGTCTGCTGGCCCAAATTCTAGGCACATTTCATTGATAGAGAGGGTTTATCTGCCAGGAAGGGGTTGATGCCATGAGCTTCGAGAACCAGGTCTTGTTGGAACAATATGGCGCCGCCCATCAGGACCTGTTCCATATCCCCCCTGACTTTGAGTCTGTGCGATGAGGCTCACTTGGAGGAATGCATATTTCCGTAGGCCCCTGGGCCAGCTGTGCACCTGTGTGTCTGTGCCGAGGGGAACCTCGGTCAGGGAATACCACTGTGGGCATTGGGAGGATTTTTGTGAGGCAAACTGATCTATCAGATCTATCTGGAGCGGAGCGTGGCTGAGTGCCATGCTTGGACCCCAAGAACCAAACATCTAGCCGAAAGCGCTCAGGGCAGGGTGAGGGAGTCCACTAAAGCCCAATGCTTTAAACTGCCTGGGTAAGCATGGTTGCCATCTGAACGTCAGCTTCAGACTGAAACGTGGCACTCGGAAGAGCAGTTCCAGTCAAGTCATCTGCTTCCAGTGGTTACAGCCTGCTCTCCCAATGCTCTGATCGGCAGCTCATGTAGACATTGGTTGGTTTTAAGTGGGTTCTGTCGCTCATGGTAACTCACGCTACATGGCTACCCTATTCTAGAGCTGGATTTATTCTGGAATTTGAAAGAATTTGAAACCAAAATTGTCAGTGTTTTACCTACTAATTATTTATTACACTTGTATGAATTATAGTTATTTATAATTTTCCACCATGCACTAATCTGAACTGAGAGAGTGAAGAGTACGTCATTGGTTGTGGGAATGTGGTGTCACAGCTGAAGGTTGTGCTGCTCTGGCTTCAGTTCTGAAATCAAACCCTTCACACCTGAAAGAACTGATTCTGTCTTGGAATAATCTACGAGATTTGGGTGTGAGGCTTCTTTGTACTGGACTTAAAGATCCTCACTGTAAACTGGAGAAACTGTGGTAAGATCATTTGTAACATTCTGTAACATTCACATTTTTGTCCTCAGTAAGACATGTCCTTTAAGGTAAACTCTAAAATCAGCCAAGAAAATAATTGTTCAGTACTACATACTAAATCTCAGCACAAATGATCTCATTACTCCTTGAATGTCTTTATTCAGTTCACCATAATACTGTTCAGTTTATAATCTGCCAAAGACCAAACATGACACAGTTCCTTATCTTATTTAACTGTTCAGTTCTGAATCACATAACAGTTTCAAACAGCACCATTGAGTATCTACATGCATAAATCTCAATCATTTAGCAGCAGTATGTGGCAATGCTTGTCCTTATACCTCCTCCCTGCTGTAAGACCAGAGTAAATGAACTACAGACATTTCGACTACAGTTCACGTTTTGTCATTCTCTTCAGGCTAAGAGAATGTGGTGTCACAGATGAGGGTTGTGCTGCTCTGGCTTCAGCTCTAAGGTCAAATCCCCTCACACCTGAGACATCTTAGTTTGTCTGAGAATAACCTAGGATGTTCTGAAGTGCAGTTACTTTCTGATCTAAAGGATGATCCACGTTATAAACTGGTGGAACTATACTATTGTGAGTATATTTTTATTTAAAGCTTTTAAATAGACATGCTAACAGACTAGCATATGTGTTTAACTGGAGTGTGTACTAATTAAGCTCCACTTTAGTCTATGTACTTTAAATTGTATTTAATAAAAGTGCAATTCTGTGATGTGTCTGAATATGAATATTTTCCTCTCTTACATTGTCTCTCTGTGTAAGTGATAAAGAGAAAGTTGTTGGTCATTTAACATTATTAATCTATGAGTGATCTTTCATTATGTCTCATACTGTCTGTGTGTTTTATTGTAGGACTCAGTATTTTGACGTCAGTCCAGTTTCCTCAGGATCAGCTGATGGTGAATAAGAGACACAGAGACACAGTCACACAATCAACAGAGACTCAAGACAGAGACACACAGAGATCACTGTAATTTGTGACTTTGTAATGTAATTTTTTCTCTTTTTGCAGGTATTCATTTTTGTTATAAAATAACTTTTATAATGGTCTTACACTTTTGCTAAAATAAGATTGTACTTCTGCCTTACCAGCAGAGGGCGGCAAACACTACAAATTATTTCTGTATTTGTTTCACTGTCAATTTATGAAAAAAATAAACTTTATTATTGCCATTAGAGTGTATGCATTTAAAGAATTAGCAAAGCTATTCAAATTTGATTTGATATTATTAACGATTTAGGTAAATAGAAACGTTACAGATGAAAGTTTGATCTCTTTTCTGGGTTTCAATGACTTTTGACATTTTGTAATATTTTACATACTTTACGACTTCTATTAGTTAATGAACAATGTACATCTTAGAGCTACAGCTGAATATATTTCACAAATTAATCTCCATTGCGACTCTCCAGTTATGCAAAGCAATCTGTTAAGGTATAATATTGTAAGTATGGTGGGTTTTGTTGTCATAGTTTTTTAGGAAAAAAATACTTTCAAAGGGCCTTATTGTTTCCTATCATAGAGAACCATTTAAAGCTTTTAAACGGGCAGAGAGAAGATGGGCAGACGCACTGATAGCATTCAAGTAAAAACATATAAGAAAAAAAAAACACATCACACATGCAGAGAAAGATATGAAGAGTCTGAATATTCTGCTCTGAGGAGGAAACAGCTGTGCTGAAGCACAAGGTCATAGATCCATAATCCTGCACTGCGCAACGCTAGATTAAAAACTCCCAATTTCAGATTAAGAAAGCAGGGTTAGAGGATTACGGTCCAGTGAACAAAAATGAAAGCAGTTTTAAACTCAATCCCAGAGTTCATCAAAAATACAAACCTCAGACTGTCATCTCAACCGCAGATTAATGCTAAAGCTCCTTTCAAGCTTCTGTGCAGCTCATACTGTCATTCAGCAGAAGAGATGCTCTGTGACAGTGTCTTACTACAAAAAAGTCAGAATTATGAGATAAAAAGGCATTATGACATGAAGTCAAATTTCAACATCTTATCTCACAAATTAATGTCATAATGTCTTAATTCAGAATTTTTGTCACCAGTAGTATTTTTATTTCATAATTATGACAATTTTCAAAATAAAAAGACTACATAATTGTCATAATTTCAATTTATGTCAGTTATGACTTATCTCAATTATTTTTTTAAACTCGCAATTACAACAGTATGTCATCATTTTGATTTTATTTAAATTAGGCTGTCTTGCGTGTAGTAGTAATTTTGACTGACTATAGTAATTATGACTTTTTATCTCATAATTATGATTTTCCAAAGCAATACTATACTATTGCCTTATTCAGTAACTACACAAAAAATGTGTGAAAATGAGCTTATATTGTTTATGATGAAAAAAGTGATTTTTAAAAGGTTTCAAAAGGTTACTTATAGCAAATAAAAATGTTTGAACATTTGTGCATTAGATCAAGCATCTATATTTGCAAGCAATCTTTTACTCAATTTATTTTTTTTTTCGTCCCTAAAGAAATAAATTTTTAAAAATCTGTGTAAAAAGCATGTACATTTTACCCAGATCTGTGGAGATTGACATGTTTGTTTTCACCTTAAGTTTCATCTCATGGACAGATTCAAGGTTTATGAAGGGTGGAAGAAATGAGACTGCAAGACTTTTTCCATTTGGTCTTCTCTGACTTAAAATCCCATTTGATGGGAGGCAGAAATCACACACACTGCACATGAGACATCTGATCTGATCTTCATTTGCATGGAATCATTTCACAGGCATCTTATGAACTCAGAAATGATTCTTTTGATGGGCCGAGCCCTGAAGCCAGCGATCATAATCATATGGAAATTGTGAGACATGAGAAGTGAAAAACTGACAAAAACTGGCACATTCACTGCAGATATCAGAGGGTTCAAGGAGGACTTTACCAAACCAGCGGAGGGATGTCAAGCACTCAAAGAAGCTCCATAGTACCTCCATATGGTCACCTGTTCTTCAATTATTCAAAAAAAAAAAAAAAAGAAGCTTGTAAAGGTTTACAAGAAAGCAATAGTTCACCTAAAAATGAAAACAGCACTGGTTCACGTGTGTAATGCGTGCTGAAGCATTTGGGACATTGAGTCTGTTACTCAAAAAAAAAAAAAAAAAAAAAAAAAAAAAAAAAAAAACACCTTGTATGACTTGTATGAAATATCGCCCTCTCTGTTTGAAACATAAAAACGCAAGTAACTTGCGGAGTTATTTTTTACGAGGGTTGTGCTTCGGCACTGCTCCTGTGCGCGGATGAATCTGATCGCCTCATCAGAGCGCATCTGTTACTGTACATCCACATAAATTCCTTATATTCTACAAAAATGTCGCCTGAACAAGTAAGTAACATAACTGCTGCTTTGTTACGATCAAGTAAAAACGTAAACGTTTTAAAATAAATCACGTCACTGACGTTTAGTTCTAATGATTGCTCAGTCAGTTTAAGCTCTCATACATTGCTAGCAGAAAGTAAATGCTGTTTACCTCAGTGATCACAGCAAAACGACAAAACAACAACAGCAACAAAGGATGCTAGATATCTGAATCAAACAATCAAGTGTTCTTATGTTAGCTATATGCCCACAGAGCCACTAAAATCAAATGTTTTACCTGTTTATGAGTCAATTCGGATCTTGGAGCTGTCGCCACTTCTCAAAACACGCGCCGATATTTCCTCTCGTTTTAGCACAGGCTTCTGCGCTTTCTCTTTACGGCCGATGCAAAGTTTGAGGTTTCTTAGATTTCACACAGGTTCCCCAGATGTTAATGATAATTGTTGTGAAGAACTTTACCAATTTAAATCAGCCATCGAGATGACGCTTAAATTCTAAGCAGCCGTTGTAAAAAGGCTACAGACTTTTGTGTTTACTGATGTGTCGTAAAAACGCGAAGACGCCAATTTCCCGCGAAATTGGACCCGACACCGTTGCAAATCGAGGTAACTGTATTTGCTCAGTAACTGATTTTTGTTCATTTTTAAGCAAAATAGTTACATACTGCAACTTTAATCAAAGAAGGAAAAGAAATCCTAATGCTGTTTCAAAGAGGTTCAATAATAAAATACTTGAATTCAATTAACACATTTTCAGACGCAGAAAACTGGACATCCATTCCTGAAAGAAACTCTGTGTGCCAAAACTCTTTAAAGCACTTATCAAACTACAAGAAGCAAATGATTAAAAAAAAGTAAATTAATCAAGAAACCAAGGAATATATATATTGTGCTCATGAAGAAATAATTTCAAAGTGATAAAATATTTATATGCATTTTCGTAAGTGTCAAACAATACAAAAGCAGAAATGATGAAAAAATGAACTTGCACCTGTAGACTGAATAAAATGTAACCAGCCCGTTAATCGGAGGTTTTGTCGTAACCAGCTTCAACCACAAAAAGAGCCATGACAAACATTTAGTTGTGTTGCGCAGATTCAAAATCCACATCACACTGCATATGAAACATTGCTCTGTTCAGTTATGATTTTGTCACTTCGCTCAACATTTTCAATTTCATGGAGAACTCTTGTAATGCTGGTTATGCATGTTAAATCTGCATTGTAGACATGTTTGCTCACTATTAAAAAAGGGTTCATATAACAGTTTTAAGACAAATGTTACCCACAGTCATTGAATAAAATAAGTCATTTCATAAGAGAAAGGCTAAGACAGTCAGAATGAGTCTTGAGAAAGTGAAGTAGGCCTATGTAATTCCTACATCATCAAATGTAAATGCAAAAATGGTTTTCAAACAGGTTTCCCATCTAATATTTGACATTTCATGCATGCTAAAACAGAGTAACATTGCATAAAATAACACATTAATCATCATTACTATGCAATGAGAAACTGCTCTAAGCTCCATTTTGAGAAACTGATCATATTTTAATGCTATACTCTCCGTCTCAGTTAATATGCTCTTGATAAAAGTAGCCAGAAGTAAACGTAAATTAATGTGAAGACTTTACTATAAAAATGCTTTTACTAAAAAAGACATAAAACTAACCCATTTTTCCAAATAAATGTATCCTTTTTTCTTTCTTTTTTTTTTTTTTAAACACCGACTTCCCCATTATTGCAATAAATTGTAATGTTTAAAACAATATAAAACAGAATAATGTTGTTTTGCACTCTTCGGGAAAATCAACCTATGAATGAATGATGTATAATTAACTCATTTTAACATTGAAAAATTACACACATCACCTATAATAAAACTCACAGACATGTCTTGTCATAAATTAAGGAGGAATATGTCTGTAAAGAATAAAACGTTCAAGTCTTTAAATCTAAATAGACACTACATGGATGTGAACTACTCTACATTACAGTAACTGGTGTAGTAGTTGAACTGCAAACTTACATTCCTGTCTTATTGTTTGTCCTTCTGAAAATGAAAAATGTTTAAAAAAAGTTGACTCAGCGTCCAATGTCGCCACCAATTCTCACACGGCTGAAATCATTTAAGTGTTGTTTAGTCAGAGTATATCTGGTTTTAAGAAGGTCGAGGAGCAAAAGTACATTATAAAACTCCCACTGACGTCCTCTGAAGTCCTGTGATGTCCATCAGCTCCATCAGTATTTATTGTGCCATTCACACTGTCCCACACTCACCTCCTCGATGTCCAGGTTCTTCCTGGATTTATAGATAAACTCGCCGATGGCCACGAACACTGACAGAACGAGTCCGGCCGCCAGCACGATGAAGATTCCTCCGATGTTCTCCACTCCCAGAGCACTGGCCTCTTTACTGTCCTCCTCAGGACAGCCGTTCCCTCGCCACCACTTCTCCTTCATCATGTGCAGCTTCCCCTCTTCCTGTAACTGCAGGATGGCGATGGTCACCTTGTCACGATACGGGGAACCTGAGAGAAACCTAGCGCTATTAATGTTAACTAAAACTATAAAAGAAAACATTTTGCTTAAAATAAAATAAACATTAATTTATTTCAGCGTGTTGCTAAGGTTTGTAATGTTTGTTTAGTTCAATTCAGGGTTATTATGGTTAACTAAAACTGAAACTCAAACTAAAATCAAAAATGTAATATAAAATATAAAAACTTTTCATTTTAGTTAGTTGCAACATTTCTAATTTTAATTTAGTTAAACTTGATGTACTAAAGTGACCAAAATGGAAATAAAAATGAATAAAAACTATACAGACATATATAAAAAACAAAAACTACTAAAAATGACAAAAAACACACAACAAAATTATGAATAAAAATACAAATGAATATAAAACATTGCAAAATATCACTGGTCCAAATTATGGTTCCTTCAACTAAAAGATAAAAATCAAAAACTAACTAACTTAATAAATAAATAACATTATTAACTAATAATATTTATTAATGATTTATTGGTAATATTTTACAATAAATGTTCCATTATTAGCATCTACCTTATTGTTTTTATTGCTTAACATGAACTAACAATAAAAAAAAAAAACTTTTTAGCATTTAATAGTCTTTGTTAATGTTAATTTTACATTTAATAATAATAAAAGCTGTATCATTACTTGAACATTCTTGATAAATTTTGACAGTTTTATGTGAGAGTACCAATAGGAGTGCCGACTCCGTAGCCCTTTGAGTCGATGAGTCCTCCGATCTGCGTGAGGTTGCAGTTTCTCTGGCTGATGTACTCGATGCTGGTGGACTCCATCAGAAGAGCGTAATCTGTGGTCAAAACACGCTGGATTCCCTCTCTGTTATTCTTCACCAGCGCCGTGTTCTTCCGGCTGCTCATGAACGCCCACATCTTCTCGTAGGTGGAGATCTTTGATTTCTGTGAAAGATATATGATGGGATTATAGTAGAGCCCATGGGTTCAATTTCCAAAGATATATATATATATATATATATATATATATATATATATATATATATATATATATATATATATATAGTATATAATGAAAATGTTTATATTAATGCAAGGAGCTGCTTAAAGGTCTGTGACGGTCTTTACTGAAGTTAAAAATAAATTAAAATAATAAAATAACTTACAATACAATAAAATAATACAATATAACATTGCACAACATGAAATAAAATAAAAAAATACATTAATAAAATACAATATCACATTAAATAAAATCAAAATAAATTACATAAATTAAAATAACATAAAATAATAAAATAAAATTTAATAATAAAATATAAAATATATCACTGGCCATCAGGATCCTCTTAAGTTTTTATAAAATTTCAGTAACACTAATATGATAAAAGACAACAATTGTTAATCATTAAAGAATTAGTATTTATTTGGAAATTAGCCTAGTTCATTAACCTTTTTTTGTTTTTATGATTATGATTTTTTTTTTTTTTTTTTTTTACAGTTTTGAATCATCTAATTAAGAACTAAGATAAGGTTGTATTATATATTTAAGTATTTTTAAAATGTTATTTTATTAATCAAATTCATAAAGATTCATAAGTAGATCTATAGATGACATGTAAACTAAGCTGTTTATTATATGGTTGATATACACATTAACAGAGGTGGGTAGAGTACCCAAAAATTGTACTCAAGTAAAAGTAAAAGTACTTATAGAGATATTTCCTCAAGTAAAAGTACTAGTCTGAATAGTTACTTGAGTAAGAGTAAAAAAGTATCGGATAAAAAAACTACTCAAGTAGTTAGTTAGTAGTTACTTTGGGTCATATACTGAATATCTATAGTCTATTCTTATTTGGATATATAGATAAAATTCGATTCTCACCTTCATAGATTATGTTAGATAATATGCGATGGTCAAAGTAGCCTTATAATGTAATCTATTAAATATGCATTTAATTATACTTAAGTATGTTTACTTAAGTAACAGATATGGGTGTCATGCCATAACATATTTTTATATTTCATATCTTTATATTAAATGTAAATATAACATTGAAAGTTAATGTGATATAAAAAACGTTGTAAGTTAGGCTACTAATCTTTCAATGTACAGAAAGAGAGCAAAGAACATTTACATTATCAAAGAACATTTTCACTGACAGTCTAGAGTGCCATCACTCTCAAAAACTCCCATTAAAATCACTGAAACTGTTAACACTGTGATATCAAGATCTTATTTACAGATTCGTACACACATCTGCACTTTGTTGTTTCTTATGAGAGAATTCGCCAGAAAGAGATATTCAGTCAGCGAGCGAGTGAAGGAAGCACCAGCATTTTAGCGATGACTCATCGGTACACCTTTGATTGCCCATTGCATTCATAAGCTCAACAGAATCTTGTGTGATTGGTTATAATGTGCAGCGCTGTAAAAACGCGTCTGTCTCTGGCTCAGCGCCAGCCAGCGAACGCAGATCTGATATTAATCAGCCAATATTATTATTATTATTATTTTTTTTTTTTTTTCTTTTGGAAGCTGCATTCAAAATCCACTTGGCTCAAAAATCTGAGGGGGCACGTGAATGGGCATGACGCCTCTATTATAAGTTACACCTAGGCCTACAACAAACTAATGTCATAGTGGTATCGTGTACTGTAATCGAGTGTAGCCTAAGTTATACCTGTTGAACCGTAGACAGCACACGAGGTGTTCGTCTAATAAAGATCTTCATCGCAAGCAAACAATAGCCTTTGCAGATTTGCTTTCAATTCAGTGCAGATCCAAAGCCACGTTAACTCTGAGTGAACCGCTTCAGACGCTCAGTGCGTGCGCGCAGCGGGAACTAAACGAATCATTCAAAGTGATTCACGAACCAATTCACTGGTAAGCCAACTGGTTTGATCAAGCCTTTGAACAGAATTGACTCAAAAGAATGAATCATTCGCGAAAGAGCATCGCACATTGCCCAGAGAAAAGTAGACGGCGTTTATAAGCATTTATAATTTATATTGCATTAAGATAAAGTAACGAGAGGAGCATCACAGCAACGAAGTAAAAGTACAGATTTTCCCCCCAAAATTTACTCAAGTAAAAGTAAAAGTACCCATCTTTAAATATACTCCAAAAGTATTAGTTACCCAAAAAAATTACTCAAGTAAATGTAACGAAGTAAATGTAACTCGTTACTACCCACCTATGCACATTAAGCACAATTAAAGCAATGTATTGATCACCAGTCAGCACCAGGACCATAACTATCATTTCATAATCAGAATTAAAAGCCAAAACTATTGTTTTCTGTAAGAGAATATTCATAATCTCCACTCCTAAAACCATATGAAATTATTTACAGCCATAGTGCAAATTTCAAGGTTTTTTTTAGAGGATGAACAGTATTTCTTCTGCCAAAATTCATGTTATAGCTGTGAATAAATTTACAGTACGCTGATCTAACTACTGGATTTTCTGTGCTTATGTCTTATTTCTGCCATGAAATCCTTCTTTGCTGTGCTGGTTTAGATCAGTGTTGTGACAGATGTCCTCATAATGCTCTCTTTCTCTATAAGCTGCTTTAATTCGCTCTGTACATGTATTTCCTGCTGGCTGAGGTCCGTGTCCCGCCAATCTGTGCATGTAAAATCACAGGTTTTGTGTCTGAAGGTGTAAATGCTGTTTGCCCATCAAACCTCAAACCACCTGTCTAAATTCAGTGCCAAATGAATGTATCACAAACCACCCACATATTGCATGAAATGTTAAACAGACTGATTTTTTGCTTGTAGAGACTAATAATAATACAATATCAAAGCGAGTTGCCTAACCTTAAAGAAAGTCATGGTGGACCCATCCCTCACAGCACCATACTCAATCTTGGTCTGTTTGGCCAGATCATCGGCCGAGTCTATGGGAGAATCCATTCGCTCCACGGTGAGGAAGGCAGCCAGGTTAGCCGTGTAGGACGAGATGATAATGAGGGTGAAGAACCACCAGATACCTCCAACAATCCTGGTGGACAAAGCCTTGGGCATCAACTCCGATCCTGACCATGACAAATGTTCAACCAGTTAACAGATGAATGGTTAAAATGCTGTAAAAATCCAGAATGTTTTTTTTTTTGTTTGTTTACAATATATAATATAATATAAAATGCATGAAGATAACATAATGAAATTGAGAGCACACATTGACACTATTTTCAGAGTTTAATTGAGACATTTTCATAGATTTCAACACATTTGGCCACCCTAAAGTAGGAAACCATGTGTGTTTAATCTCATACCTTGCTGCATAAGCGCTCCAAAAACAAAAAAAAAGATGTTGTTTATTGTGGTGTTGTTGTTATCAACATCTTATTAATGGTTGCAGGGATGAGGGTTGTACCATTCATACGGGGTGAACCTGCAGAACAGCACCAACACACCAACATACTGTAAATGGACACAAATAAGCACTGTGGCTGATGCATTTAAAAAACAAATTCAGGGCATCTGTTTAAACAAGCTAAATAAATACATGCTTGCAAGCTGACAATTCTAAATTATAAGTTTAAAATTGTAAAAGTCTTATTGTTTTACTTAAATCTTTTAAGTTGCCAATATTATTTGATGAGTTCTAACGGACGACATAATGTTGATCATTACATCAACATACATTGTGTGTAATTTAAACTAAAATTTCTGCATTAATTTAATTTTTAAAATAACTTAAGTTGTCCTGATAACTTGAAAATTGGCCATTAGATTTCTAGTTCTCAGTATGCTTTACATAAGACTGAATAAAGAGAATAGATGTGGAAATGAGGTGTTATACTGAAATAATGGTAACCTAAAATGGTAAATCTAAATTATTAAACATCACTGAATCGACCTGAAGATACAAATTTATGCAAACAAATCAGGTAGAAGTAACGGTTTATATAGCTAGCCTATTTTTTAATACCTGTTTATTATTTAGTTGGAATGGTAACCAATTCAAACAATTGTGTTCATGCTACAAATTAAACTCTACTAACTCAATGTAATTTATTAATTTCAAGTTAAAAAGATGGATGCAAACTGTTGTTATTATTATTTTATTTAAATTTTTTAGCCAAAACATGTTTTTAGGGTGTAAGCCAAAAAAGGTAACGTCACTAAAAATTATATTTTAACTGCAAATGTTCAAATAGAAGTATGATTGAAATTTGCAAAATAAAGACTTTTAGAAAATTAGCTGGCCATTTGCTGGGCAGTAAAACCAGAGCTAATTAACCACAATCCAACAAGACATCAAAAGCATGAAACCGGTCCAATGATATGGATTTTACCTGGCAATGACAAACAGCACACAGCTGACCCCGAGGCAGGCCAGCAGCACATACATCCAGATGTCCGGAGAGAGCGGGTTCAGGAAGGAGAAGACGCCTGGATTGGTGCCATTGGGTTTGTGGTAGAGGATCGAGATTCCCAGAGTCATGAAGGGCTTGGAAAAATCAATGACTTTCTCTCGCACGTAAGTGATGGTGAGTGGCGCCACAGCCAAATCTGCCACCTGAAATGAAGCCAGTGAGAATTAATTCATGGGAACCCTCTTGACTCTTTAAATCCATTTGAAATGATTGACAGATGACCCACAAAACTCTTAATCATTAGACTTACATGATCGATCAGCTCTCTGACCATGCCATTCCACTCTCCTTTGTCATTCTGAGCTCCGTATTTCCCATCGGACACCAGTTTGACTTCATAGGAGAAGCCCAGGATGTTGGACAACTCCTTCAGGAGATCCAAACAGTAGCCTTCAAACCGGTCGTTCCCATACAGAGGCTTATCTGACTTCTTGTACATCACATATGGGTTTTCCTGCAGGGGCAAAAGTACTGTTAGTTACAGGCGGATGGTCTTGTTGATGCACTGCATTGGTTGATTCCTACCAGAATCGTGGTGACGATGAGCGTGCGGTTGGCCATGGAGTCGGTGACGTTGGTGTTTTTGTCCTTGTTGCTGTCTGTCAGGTTAAGGCCGGTGTTTGAGTTCCACACACCGATCTAAACAGATGCAGAACCACATGAGCAAATAGTTGAATTGTTCTAATGCCGAATAGGGTTTATTCTACAAGACAGATTAAGGGAATAATACACCCAAAAATTAAAAAAATCTGTCATTTACTCATCCTCATGTTTTCATGAGTTAAATGACCTGAGAATGAGTAAAAGATGACGCACTTTTTCTTTAAATATTTACTAGAGAGAATGTGTGTACAATTTTCACATGTCTGTGATTTAAAACAGTATTGTTGGTAACTAAAGAGATAGAACAATAGATAGATAGAACAACAGACAGACAGACAGACAGAGAGAGAGGGAGAGAGAGAGATAGATAGATAGGTAGATAGATAGATAGATAGATAGATAGATAGATAGATAGATAGATAGATAGATAGATAGAACGACAGACAGAGAGAGAGGGAGAGAGAGAGATAGATAGATAGATAGATAGATAGATAGATAGATAGATAGATAGATAGATAGATAGATAGATAGATAGATAGCACAAAATTACACACTTCATCTTTGGCAATTTAGGTCTAATAGGGTCATTAAAAAAGACAATAAAAGGATTAAGGGAAAAATGGGAATAAATGTATACAGCACAACTGCATTACTTAGTGGAGCAAAACACATAGAAACACAGAGAAAACATATCTAGAAAGCCTTAAAACTGCTGAGAACTGACTGTATTTTGAGTAATCTACCACATATATTAATGTACAAACCAAGTGCTCTATCATTGCCTTTTTTACATGAACAATTAATGTAAATCCACAACGCAAGCAGTCACTCCTCTGAGATGGTCTGTGTGTTTCTGTGCAGCGCAGTAGCTTCATTCTCTACGCTACGTCACCTCTGTCTGATAGCTGTTGTCACGGGGAGCGTTGTAAAATGTGCTTTAAGAGAGAGTCCTCAAATTGAGCACTTGCCGTGTGATTAGTGCTCATAAACAGATGTTTAATAAAATGAGCTCTCTGCATTGTTGACTCTATGAGTGATGGGATATTTCATAAATGGATGCAGAGCTTTTAGCTGCTTTATGTAGCATTTGGTTTAGAGCCACCCACTGAGAGTTTGACAGCGTTAGAAAAGGAAATAAATTAAGTTTATTAAGTGCAATTATAAATAAGTGGTAAAACTAAGTATAATCCATAACTGAGCCATGAGCTTGCCAACATGAGAGTATATAAGACACCAATAACATCTAGAAACCAGCACAAGAGGTATTAGCAGGTTGAGGGTCATAAATGGAAAAAGTACCATGGTAATACTATGGTTTTTAGGAAATATCATGATATGTTTTGTAAGGAGAAAAGGGACTCAAATGTCACATTTCTGACGTTCAATACAAACCTTCTTCCACACTTTGTTAAAATGACCACTTTCCATAAACTGCTTGTGAAAAGAAAAGAAAAATTTGACATTTATGACAGATATCAGTTTAGACAGATACTGCTCATGCAAACGGGATTATTTTCTGCTTTTACCTTTTCCATGCCGTCCTCTTTCAGACTGATGATGTCGAGGTCGAAGTCTTTCCTCAAGCCGTCTGTCTTGTTTATGATGATCTGTCCAGTCAGTCCGTTCAACTGAGCCTACAAGAAGAGAAGAGATCTGCTTTCATTCAGTTTAGATTAAAAATGAGGGTGTCGTAATAAAGACAGAGATGATATAATCTTATTGCTCATTTGCTTTTATTTTAAATCTCACTTTAGAGGCCAGATGCAGCATTATCATCATCATCATCATCATTAGTTGAGAATGTGTTTTTGGCTCGTGCTTAGCCCAGTGTTTCCAACTTTTCCTTGATGCATTAGCTTACACACACATTGTTATGTGTTTTGGAAGGCTTTCTGCCATTATTTTAATAATACAGTGAAGTGCAGACAGGAAAGAAAGAGTGAGAGGGAATGAGGCTGTGACATAACCCAGATCAGACTCAAACCTGGGAACCCATGAACCAACAACACTTATGTTATCACAGTCCCACAGTATTACAAAAATGTAAAAAAAAATATTTATTTGTTTATATTTTATTTTATTTTTAAAGGTATGTATATAAGGATGGTGTTTCATTATTGTATCATAAAAAAGATTACATTATTCTTTTCTATTCTGTTATAATTCTATTTTTATTAACTGGATTAATTATTTCTAAATAAATTAATTAATTAGCTAATTAAATACATTAATTCGTAAAAAAATATGATTCAATGAACTTAATTTAATGCACTGCATTTAATAATAGAAATACATTATATTTTTTTCTAACAAGCACCTTGTATTTATGTTAAATACATTTATTTATTAAATACAATTATTAATGTGATGATTTTTTTTAATAAAAAAAAAATATTTTTTATTTATTTTTCTAACAAGCACTTTTTAGTGTCAGGACCTTGAGCATAAGCCTTTTATGTGTAATGTCAAATTGAGCTGTAAACTGTCCTTGTAACTTTCCCAAATACATTATTGGAGGTAATATATCTAGCTTTCAGGTTGAGAATACACGCTACTAATATACAAAAAAATATATATTGATTATTATTGTTGTTATTATTATTAATTTTAATTTTAATTTTAATTTTTAATTATTATTATTATTGCTATTACTATTACTCTATATACTCTAATTTCACCCTCAAATTAACAGCTAATCCTAGAGATTTACAAAGCTTTTGCCGCTCACAGATATGTAATATTGGGTCATTTTCCTGAATAAATAAATGACAAAGTATATTTTTTCATCTCATTTGTTTGATTGGGTTGTCTTTGACAACTTTCAGGACTTGCATGAGAATCTCATGATTTTTTGGATTATATTTATGCAGAAATATAGACAATTCTAAAGGGTTCACAAACTTTCAAGCAGCACCGTATACTGTATTTATACATATACATACAGTGTATATATATATATATATATACACACACACACACACACACACAGCCCCATTCATGTAGTGACAGATAGCTAAGAGAAATAATAAATAAATAGTAACATAAACAACAGAAGTGCCCAGAGCAATAGATCAGCTCAGATCTGCAAGGAGTTGTTAGTAAATGGACTCTATAATCAAGCTCATGGAGTGAATATGTGAGGTCTGAAGCCAAATGGAGCGACTGATCTATCCAACACATGATTCAGTGGATCTTTTATCCAGAACATGTTTATTTATGAGGATGTGGTGCTCATATAGTCAACAGACGTTCAAGCCTCGTGTGCAAATCCAATGGATTATTTCTTTAATTTGCTGTTCGTTAAGAATTAAAATGGGGTGGATAGCATTCATAATCTTCATATACAGTAGTGGAGCTCAGACTGACTTCATATACTCACACTGAGGTCACATGATCTTTGTCCAGATTTGTTCTAGTCATTATTCTCTAGTATAAATCTCACTTGATCCTTCCTTTTCTATCACGTCCTGCTCAGATCACATGTACAGTGAGCTAAAATCACCAAAAGCATACACGATTAAACATGCCAGAACCAACAATGCTTAATGTAGACTGCATTAACGGTCCCATTAATGCTCACTAAGATCAAGGTCATCATCATCATCATCATCATCATCATCATCACCACCGCCAGCAAGGGCGTAGGTTTGATTTTGGCACTGGTGGTGACACAACAGCAGGCAACAGCCATTTAACTGTTTGATCAAAATTGCTGCTAGGGACAATTATTTTGGTTAAACTGGAGATCTCTCCTTAAATATGAAGAGGTCAAACAACAGATTAATGATTAAATTCAAATTTCACAAAAATTTTGTGGACGTAATTATAATATAAATTAGACATTGAAGTGATATTCTGATCACTTTTCTGAGGAAGATTCATTCTAATGTGTTGGCAATGTACCCATACAGAGAAATTATAGTCAGATTTTTAAAATGTTCATCCAATCTCATTTTGAAGACGTTTTCTTTCGATAGTTTGAGTACTCAAAAGAAAATATAGGAAAAGTCATTTAATTTGTGTTTCTTGCAAGTCAAATTTCACATACATAAAAATTCACTGGCTCTAAACCTCTCTTTTCTTTATTCAAAGTTGATCTAGACAAGTAAATGGAAACTATCTAATGTTCTGTTAATCCTAAAGCAGTCCAAACTGTATTACTTTTTAATTTTTATATTTGTTTTAATTATAAAAAATAAATAAATCCATAATTAAATAATGGTAGCTATAAATTAACTATGGTTATGCTACACTAACCATAGTTTAACCATGGTGTTCCTAGTAAAACTGTGTAAAAAAAAAAACAAAAAAAAAAACCCTTGGTTAATTTTCTTAAAAGATTTGTATACATTAGAAAAAAACAAAGAAAGTATACACATCGTATGTGCATACTTTCTTTGTTTTTTCTTTTTGTTTTTATGAGTGTACTGCCTTAATAATTTGATGTTTTGTACTGCTCGATAAAAAAAGAAATAAAAAAAAGATACTCAATGTGTGCTCCGAAACCCCAGTCTGAATCAAATGATTCACGTTCTGAAGTTCTGATGTAAATCAAATGATTCACGAACACACTCTGAAGTCCAGACTTAAATCAAATAATTCACGATACGTGATCCGCATAGAAACAGCGAATCTGACCTTTTACACATTTCTGGGTTTCTCAGCAGCGGAAATCAGGTTAACGTTCTCATGTCGGTTCATTTGGTAACAATTCCGTTCAGCATCACTAGTAGAGCAGAAATGACATGCTTCACCTTTAAATGAACACAGCTTCACTATAATGTGTTCAGCCACACAGCATCACTAATTCAGCTAGAGCCATTACGCTCTCATCCAACACACATTCATCCTCAGACTGCGATGCCAACATGCTGACTCAACAATACCTCTTCCAACACAGCAAGCTCTGACAAGAACACTTGGAAGTTATCATTGGGAGAGAGAGACTGTCCGCACATAAATCATCTGCAGTTGTTTAGAAGTGGCTCGAAACACTCTCCAGAGAAGTGAGTAATGATGCATTTAGACTAAACAGACTGAACTCTCTATCAGAGTTCAGAAGCGTCTGACACAGTTTAAAAGATTATAAATGATAATTCGGCCATCATTCCAAACATACATGATGAGTAAATGATGATCTGTGGGTGAACTGTTCTTTTGGTTTTGGACGAGGGTTTAAACAGGTGCATTTACCTCTTTAAACATGCTGATGAATTGCGAGCCGAAGCGCCAGGGTTTGTGTCGGTGACACTGCAGTGAGCTGACGGTGACCTGAGACGCTCGCTGGGACGCAGCAGCGACCATATACACAGCGTCATACATCAGCGCTGCTTCAGTCTGCGGCACACACAGAAATGAGCCATTACTCATGAAACTAGACCACAGGAATCTGTTCACATAACGACACGACTCGCTTGATTCTGAATCAAATAGTGGGTTCAGAAGAACTTAATATTCAGTAATATTATCAATTTGACTGTATTGATGATCAGTTAAGAACAAAACTGTACAGTCGTGGCCAAAAGTTTTGAGAATTACATAAATATTAGTTTTCAAAAAGTTTGCTGCTAAACTGCTTTTAGATCTTTGTTTCAGTTGTTTCTGTGATGTACTGAAATATAATTACAAGCACTTCATACGTTTCAAAGGCTTTTATCGACAATTACATGACATTTATGCAAAGAGTCAGTATTTGCAGTGTTGGCCCTTCTTTTTCAGGACCTCTGCAATTCGACTGGGCATGCTCTCAATCAACTTCTGGGCCAAATCCTGACTGATAGCAACCCATTCTTTCATAATAACTTCTTGGAGTTTGTCAGAATTAGTGGGTTTTTGTTTGTCCACCCGCCTCTTGAGGATTGACAACAAGTTCTCAATGGGATTAAGATCTGGGGAGTTTCCAGGCCATGGACCCAAAATTTCAACATTCTGGTCCCCGAGCCACTTAGTTATCACTTTTGCCTTATGGCACGGTGCTCCATCGTGCTGGAAAATGCATTGTTCTTCACCAAACTGGTTGTTGGGTTGTTGGAAGAAGTTGCTGTTGGAGGGTGTTTTGGTACCATTCTTTATTCATGGCTGTGTTTTTGGGCAGAATTGTGAGTGAGCCCACTCCGTTGGATGAGAAGCAACCCCACACATAAATGGTGTCAGGATGCTTTACTGTTGGCATGACACAGGACTGATGGTAGCGCTCACCTTTTCTTCTCCGGACACGCCTTTTTTTCCAGATGCCCCAAACAATCGGAAAGGGGCTTCATCGGAGAATATGACTTTGCCCCAGTCCTCAGCAGTCCATTCCCTATACTTTCTGCAGAAGATCAATCTGTCCCTGATGTTTTGTTTTTGGAGAGAAGTGGCTTCTTTGCTGCCCTTCTTGACACCAGGCCATCTTCCAAAAGTCTATTCTTCGCCTCACTGTGCGTGCAGATGCGCTCACACCTGCCTGCTGCCATTCCTGAGCAAGCTCTGCACTGGTGGCACTCCGATCCCGCAGCTGAATCCTCTTTAGGAGATGATCCTGGCGCTTGCTGGACTTTCTTGGACGCCCTGAAGCCTTCTTTACAAGAATTGAACCTCTTTCCTTGAAGTTCTTGATGAACCTATAAATTGTTGATTTAGGTGCAATCTTAGTAGCCACAATATCCTTGCCTGTGAAGCCATTTTTATGCAACGCAATGATGGCTGCACGCGTTTCTTATGCAGGTCACCATGGTTAACAATGGAAGAACAATGATTTCAAGCATCACCCTCCTTTTAACATGTCAAGTCTGCCATTCTAACCCAATCAGCCTGACATAATGATCTCCAGCCTTGTGCTCGTCAACATTCTCACCTGAGTTAACAAGATGATTACTGAAATGATCTCAGCATGTCCTTTAATGACAGCAATGAAATGCAGTGGAAAGGTTTTTTTGGGATTAAGTTGATTTTCATGGCAAAGAAGGACTATGCAATTCATCTGATCACTCTGGAGTATATGCAAATTGCTATTATAAAAACTTAAACAGCAACTTTTCCAATTTCCAATATTTATGTAATTCTCAAAACTTTTGGCCACGACTGTAATTACAATATAGTCTTCTGTAGAGCTGCCTTATAGCTTAATCAAATTTGTTTCAAAATACATGAACTTTGCAGTTATTGAACTGAACTGAATCAACACTGATCTGTAGACTGTAAACTGTAGAGCTGCTTTATAACTGAATTGAACTTGTTTCATAATTGAACGTTGCATCATTGATAGATTTTCAACTATGTTGAATCAACACTGAACTTAATTGAATCAAGTTAATTTTATAACTGATGAACTGACATTAGTTGAATAATAACAATGTTTTCTAAACCACCTGCTCTACAGTTGAATTTAACTTGTTTTATAATTGATGAACTTTGCAGTTAATGAACTGGACTGAATCAACACTCAACGGATTCAGCTGAATAATGACACTATTTTTTTTCCATAGAGCTGCTTTACATCTGAATCCAGTTTCATAACTTTCTGACTTTTACACTGTTATTGAACTAAACTGAATTAACACTGAACTAAACTGAGCTTAATAATGACACTATTGTATCCTGTACAACAGCTGAAATTGAAATTGTTTCATAATTGATGACTTTTGCAACATTAATGCTGTTTGCTGTTTTTAATCTGTTCTGTATAAAATACTATTTTAATAAAGCTGATGACTTGATCAATGCTCAATAAGACAGCAGATAAGAATAGTTTTGTCTTTTGGTCAAGTACTATGGCATAACTATGTTTTTTAGACCATGGTAAAATCATGCTATCCACCAAAATACCTTGGAGTACTATCATATCTTCATATATATAAATCATTCAGTATCATCATATATTTACTGTATACTGTACTGTACTGTACTATATATATATATATATATATATATATATATATATATATATATATATATATATATAAACCTTTAACATACATATAACCTTTGCATTCCACAAAAGGTAATTTATATTCTTTAGATTATAAAAATCTTCTTCACACTAAGAAAAAAATGCTTCTTTTAAGAACTGTTCACTGAAAGGTTCTTTGGGGAACCAAAAATGGTTCTTCTATGGCATCTCTGTAAAAACTCCCTTTGGAACATTTATTTTTAAGAAAATACATAGACAGAGAGAGTGGACAGACTGTCATCATTCCATCCAGCAGGCCTGTCTCGGGTTTGGGTGGAGCCTGCAGTCGCTCCATGGACCATTTCTCCACCACTGACGCCACATGAGGATTGTCGATGTTGAGCAGACGGAAACCCGTCATGTTCACGCCACTGTATCGGTACGGCTCCAGGTCCAACGCAAACAGATCCTGAAGTGTGTCATACAGTTACATCAATACATGAAGTTTAACAATAGATTCCTTTTCTGAAAATGCTGCTTGATTTCTAGCTGTAGAGCACGGTATGGATGACCTATTTTTGTAGACCTAAACCCAGAAACGAGATTTTAGGAGTTATGCTTTTAACATCCTGAAGTCAATGAATGAGATTTTGGAAAATGCCTAAAATACAGTTTGTGGTGAACACAAGCTCAAGATATTTTCAAGTTTTATTCTATAACATAAAATACCTCAGCAAATAGGTATTTAAAAAGAACCTTTTATTTGTCTTGTGAAAGGTAAACTCATCTATCTATAGTCACTTTCACAGCCTCGTGTTTATAATTGCGCTCTTGCCAAATATACTAATTCAATTTTTTAGTGAAACCATGTGTGACCGTGGTGTAGTTTGTTTATAGTCTACATTTAGCTTTTTACTTGTGGCAGTTGCATTTAGGCTTCAGGATTCATAATAGTTGTGAAGATTATCATGATGAACAAAACATGTAAGAATCTTAAACTTTCGTTGGTCCTAGAGCTTATTTTCTGCAATAATCTGAAAGGCAATGGAAAAAATCATATTGGGTTTTTGTCGAGGAAACCAGAGTGATGCGAATTTCCAGATTGGCCTACAAAAATATGTCATTCCTGCAGCACTTTATTGACTAAAAACAAAATGCACATCAGCAGAACCAGCCTTGTTGCAATTTCAAATCAAAACAATGACAGAACCAAAGAAAAACTCCATATATGAAACTCACCAGAGTGGTAAAGAAGAAATGGTAATATTCAGTCATCATGCCCATAGACAAGAGCTACAGCAGAAAGAGAGAGAGAGAGAAGTTAAACCTCCATCTACACCAGCATCCTCCATTCAAACAGATATTACATCACTCATATTATGAACAAATAACCCACAGATTTCACATAATTTGTGATTATTCTTTTCCTCATTCCCATTGTTAGGTTGAGTAAAGGATCTGCTGTAACAGGAAGCATGCGTTAGATATCTAGAGCATATCTGTATCTTTTAGAAAATAGGTCAAGAAATGTTTTTAAAAACAAAATGGGACAATCAAATGCATCACAACTGATAGGGATTTAGTTTAGGGATTAGTAGTATTTTTTATTGCTGTAACACAATAAATAGGATTTGAGGAAGTCAGTGCATGGCATCAGACATCACTGAATAATGTAACAATATCTCACAATATCAGAATCAACACAGGTGTTGTGCCTATAAAATTTTACTTTAAACTTTTTTCAGAACTTTCTTTACAATCTTTGCTTTTCCAGTCCAAAATGAGTCGTATTCAAAATTCAAGATGCGTTCAAACATTCTAATTTGAAATGCAAATCTTCGTCCTGTTTGGTACCTCAATTTAAATTCAAAACTAAATTGGAATTTAAAAGGGAATCTCAATTAAGTTCGGTCCTGGTGTATTACCTGTTTGAGGACGTCCGCTGCAGTCTGGTACGAGCAGTCAAAGATGACACAAAACTCTTTCCCCTTCTTCATCTCTTTAAGAAGTGGTCGAGCATCTTTACTTCCCATCGGTAACTGTCGGATTTTGATCTTGATGCTGTAGCGTGACGGAGCCTTGATCAACTCCTGAAGACGAATTAGCCCTAAAAATATTACATAGACAAAATCAACAAAGATTATAGAAACAAAAAATTAATACTTTTATTTAGCAAATGTGAAAGTTAAGACGTATAATCTTAGAAATGTTTCAAAGAAGTATGGTTCTTTTGAACTTTCTAGTCATTAAATAGTCCTGAAATAAAATGTATCATGGTTTCCACAAAAATATGAAGCAGCACAACTGTTTTCAACACTGAAATTATAAGAAATCAGCATATTAGAATGATTTCTGAATGGAATAATAATTCTTAAATTCAGCTTTGATCACAGGAATAAACATTTTAAAACACATTCAAACAGAAAACAGTTATATTATTTTAATAATATTTCACAATATTACTGATTTTACTGCATTTTTAATCAAATAAATGTAGCCTTGGTAAAAAAAAAATATTATGTTTTAAAAAAATATTACAGTAGTGTAGAGTGTTAATTGAGTTAATCAAGTTCTGCTTTGACTCAGATTTAGCACATAACATTTTAAAGCTGATTTTCAGCTTTAATTCAAATATTCATCATCTCAAATTAAACAGGAAAAATATTTTTAAGCCCTTACAAATTACACACAGTTAATCATATCCAAATCTTTTTTAATAATGAAGAAAAGTCATTTCAGCAAACAAATTATTCCAGATATGATCTCGAGGTAAATATTTATCACACCAGTTTCTGCAAAAATGTCAAATTCAGAGCCAAAATGTGAATTATGAAAATTTTTCATAAAGCATTGAGATCTTAGCAACCATCAGTCACTCACAGGATGGTTGATAATTATGGTATATACACATTAATATGATTCCTGCACACATGGAAAAGTTCAATATAATTCTATTTAATTATATCACTGCTGTATGAGGCCATTACATATGTGTGTGTGTTTCCTGTGTTCCATCTCATGCAAATAACTGTCTCATCTGTGTCTGTTTTATATCACACATTTATTTTTTTAGAAGAAGCATACACGCCAAAGTTGATATTTGTGTTATATCTGAGAACGCCACGTTCCTAAGCAATGAATGAGAAATTTCTGAGTAATAAAAATCAGCCGTCGCACCTGTTGCGTCCTCGTACACCACCGTCACTGCTTTCCATTTGTAGAACTGCACGATGTCGAGCACGGCGCGGCTGATGGAGGCGTAATCTGGGTACAGGTTGATGTAGAAACTGTCCTTGTTGTCCACAGATGGGTGTTTCCAGCGGGTCTGGATGTGGGGAACCTCCAGAGCGTTGCAGATGGACTGGACCGCACTCACTGAAGAACTGTGGGACGGCCCGAACACGGCGGCCACACCGAGAGCCAGCTGATCACAGGCTGCCATTGAGAAAAGAACATCACTCACTTTATTAACAAACTTTTATGTCAAAATAAAGTCTCTTAAGTATGCCATTCATGGGTTTGTTTCTCCCAAAGTGTAAACACTGAGCCTCCCAGGCACCATAAAATACCACCATCATTTATCCTTTATTTTTCTACGAAGGTCCCATTGTGATTGAATGAAATCTCTTCTTCCAGGAAGTCCTGGCCAAGATGACCATACAGAAGTTTCACATAAATTAAAAAAAGTAACTTATACAAGACACAAAACAAAATTATATATGACCAAAGCAAAACAGTATTCATAAATCAACAGCTTAATTAAAACAAGGTTGATTCATTACATGCTACAATTAATTATTAAAAAATATTCAAAGAAGGAATTGCTTCTAAAAGAGTAATAATTTGAAAATCGTTCCACATCTAAGGAGCATAGTAAGAGAAAGCTGATTTTCCATGTTCTGAATACACCCCAGGTACTTCTTATTGAATCCCAATTGATGATCTGGTGGAGTGCTTCTTTCTACTTAAGTATAAAAGACTTGTAATATACTTTGGAAGCAAAGTATAGTTTAGCCTTGCTACCTTAAATTTTTAAATACAATAAAATTGGCTGTACAAGTTATTTCAACTTATTTTGAAAATCTTGCCTAGTTGGATCTTGTTGAAATTTACAAATGTTGCCATGACTTACTGATCATCAATTTTTTTTACAGTGTATTACAGTGCAATTTATAGAAGCTCGTTTCTGCCACAAGATTAAAAAAAAAAGGTAATTGCAACTTTTTATCTTTTTTATTCAGTGGCAAAATACAAAATAATAGAATTTCAAGATGTAAATTCAGTATTCAGAGAAAGAAAAAAAAGTGAGATATAAACTTGGAAATATGAGAAAAAAGTTAGCAATTCTGAGTTTATATCTCATAATTCTGACATTTTCTAAAAAAAAAGAAAAGTCTAAATCGTGAGATAAAACGTCACAATTAAATGTTTTATTCCGTGGTGAAAACAGGCTCCCATAGCAATTATATAAAAACAAAGTAATGGGACACTAAAACAAATTTGCTGTAAATTCTTCAAAGATTTGCAAAAAAAAAAAAAAATGCAACACATTCAATTAAACATTAAATTTTAAAACAGAAAAACTGAAAATGGTATTTTCTTTTAAAACATATTCCAATAATATTTGTTTTATTTACAACTTCTTAAAATATTTTTACAGTGTATACAATCATGTATGTTTTGGTACTGAGCTCTTTTTGCTATCATTCCTGTAGCTTAAATGGTAAAGCGTGGCGCTAGAAATTTTAGAGTCCTTGGAAAGTTTTATATGGAATGAATGTTATGATGTGTGTTTGTGATGGTTTTTTGTTTCTGTAGGTGTGTACATTTGATAATGATGTTTGGTCTGGAGGCCTCGAAGCTGTCGAACAGGTTGATTCTCTGGATGTCGTAGGTGAGGGTGGTGTTGGGCATTAAAGTCCTGTTTCTGTTAATGTTGGTTACAGCGAATTTGAAGGCGAGTTCTTCCACGCTAATCGGTTCATTCTCAAGTGTCTCGAAAATCCCACCTGCACAGACAAAAAGAGGAAGTTAAAAACAAAATTTCCCAAGAGTCTGAAGCTGATGTGCTGCTCAAAGAGAACAGTATTTGATAGCATCACAGTGTTTACTACAGAAGCTTGTTTTCACCACAAAATAAAATCAATAATTGTGACTTTTTGAGACTTTTTTTTTCTCACAATTCAGATTTTGTAAATTATAAATCTCAATCTTAAAGTTGTAGAGTTATATACTCAATTTTTTTTTTCCAGAACTGTGAGCTCATCTCTTAAAAATCTAAACTTAGAATTGTGTGAAAAAAAGTCAGAATTGCAAGATATTAACTAATAGTTTATCTCACAATACTGATTTATATGCAAACTTTTTTCCTCAGAAATGCACGTTTATGTCTCGACATCATCAATTGCAAAATGTAAATACAGCATTCTGAGGAAAACAAAGTCTGAGTTGAAAGTTTATAAGTAAATATTGCAAGATAAACAACACAATTCTGAGTTGACACTTTTTAGTGAGCCTAAGTAAGCCCAAATTTTTAAGATCTGAACAATGACACAAATAGCTCTAGACATTTAATGCATGTCAACTGCAGCCCAAGAGACTTTCTCTGAATTTTCAGTCATGCTTTTTTTCGAGAAAAGATGTTTCTCATAAAATGTGCTTTGAAGTCACAAGAGAAACAATTAAGAAAATGAAAAAAAAGTCCTCTATTAACACATCTGACTCTTATGTGTAAAATGAAGGTTAAAATGCTGCAATTTAAACACTTTCTAAGACACAGGCTATCTTTGCTGTGTCACAGTTGGAGTGAATGTTGCTGTTGTTTTCTCAAGCTGTGGCAGCACAAAACAGTTGATGGATTTTCAGTCATGACGTCTCTAATCCTTAAATGACCTTTAATCTACATGACAACTACAGCCAAAATATGACAAAACAAATAAATAACACAAAATCTGCTTTACTGCAGAGCAGGCACGCATATCTGCACATGAATACAAATGGAGTAAAATGAATTAAAGTTTGTATAATTACAGTCCTTAATCTTACGAACTAAAACAAGTACATCTATGTCAATATACATCTGCTCACATTATTTAAAATAAAAAAATAACCTGCTGATAAAGACATAAAAATTAATTGTGCCTATGTGACAATACATTTTACCTAATATATATATATATTGTTATATAATGGGATATTCTAGTGGTAGTTTGTGTTTAGTTAATAGTTTGAGTTTGCGTTTCATGTATACATATTATTATGATGAGTAAAATCTTTTGTTTAACATTTATGATGTTTGATCAAAATAGTTGTTGTTTTGTTCCCCTTTCTTGTTCCCTACAAATTACATCAAATCAGCACATCGTTCTTTTTTATAAATGACAACACTGGAACAATCAGCGATTGGCTGCTAGCACCTGGAAAAACAATTCCAACTGGATTTTTTGAGAGATTGTGATTGATGTTGTAAGAGAGGAGAGGTAAAGAACGAGAGGGCAAGGCCTCCCCTCTGGGCTCTGATTGTGAATGACCTTTTTCTTCCAGCGGCGTTGTGGCACCTTTCATGCTCACACTGAGAGAGCCTTGTGTGGGCGCCACACGCTCAAATCCAGCCCTATAAACACCAGGGTTAATTACGGTTATAAAACCACACCACACCGGAGCCGCTCTGTTCCGTGGGAATATTTCATTCTCACAGGACGGATAAAAATACAGACTTTCTCGTTGGTAACTCACGGTAATGACATTTCACTGCGGCTGCTCAAGCAGAACCACTTATGTGAAAAGGGCATGAAAATTAAATATGTACTAAAGCTTCAGATGTTTAAATCATTCCTGTGGAACCGCTCAAATTCATTTCATCTGTTTTGACAGCTTCATCGTTCCACTTGTGTCTCTGTTCAGCTGCCATGTTTGCTTTAATGATGCTTTCTGTCTTACGATATGCTGCATAAACTAATTGCAGTATATATTTGTTTATATAGCTATTAATGTCTTGTAAAAGCATGCATATTATCTTTCTCAGCATATAAAAAAAACTGACATAGCTGAACATCTTTGCATATCAAACAATATTCTTCTAACATTATTATCAATGCTCTTCTGTTCCAAAACCTAGTGAGCTGCCTACCTAGACAACATTTTAAAAGGGTCATATGATGTTGCTAAAAAGAACATTATTTTGTGTATTTGGTGTAATGAAATGTGTTTATGTGGTTTAAGGTTAAAAAACACAATATTTTCCACATACTGTACATTATTGTTTCTCCTCTTTGCCCCGTCTTTCTGAAACGCGTCGATTTTTACAAAGCTCATCGGTCTAAAAAGCGAGGTGTGCTCTGATTGGCCAGCTATCCAGTGCTTTGTGATTGGCTGAAAACATCAAGCGTGTGACGGAAATGTTATGCCCCTTAACACTGTGATGCCGTGTGTCCCGGCGTGATGAGACAAAACCGATAAAACCCATTACAAAAGAGACATTTGCTGCATCCAGTGGGGACATGATTACAGATTATAATGACTTATACTGTCTTTTTACGTGTTGCGTTGTATATCACGCTGCGTAAACATAAAACCATGTCTGCATTTGTTTTCGGAGAAACAACAAACAACAAGCTCTAACAGTTACTCTACACTGCTCGAAACTCTTATTTGAATCATCAGTGGCAAATCCTTTACATATAAAAACGTACTTACAGACTGTGAGTCAGAAGTGCTAGACTGTCCTTGCAAAGTTGGAATTGCCACTTTATAGAAACAGACACCGACATTCTAGTCTACTCTTACAGGAAACAGTCCTCATCCTCTACAAAATGCGCTGCACACATCTGAATATTTGGGTCGGACTGTTCTGGAACAGTGTTGTAAATACAACTTAACCACTGATTTCTAGTTGTGTCCTCTTTTGGAAGACCAAACAAAGTATTTTGGCTTTCACAACGTAACACACAGCGACTCCACAACATGGCTGCGGTGGCATCAGCAAAAATAAAAGTTACGCCTTCTTTCTTTGCGTTTTAGGTAGGAGTGCTTGACTCTTAACTTTTATAAAGAATATCTTTTTGGATTTGAGACTTTAGTCTTTGCTTTAACTTTACAGATCTTCTTTATGCACCAAGAGCTTTTAACACTCCAAAGAGAAAGGAAAACTTGAAATCACATCATATGACCCCTTTAAAGCATCACAGTTTGTTCCAAAAAGTAGACAGCAAAATTACACTGCCTTATAAGATACATTGTTTTGGCAGCATCACCTAACAAACACCCAATCCAACCATACATTGGAATGAAATCACTCAATACCAAAAAAGTAAATATGGAAAATATGGAAGTCCGTTTCCGCCACTGAGAAAAAAAAAGAAAAAGAAAAAAAACTTTTTTTTTTTCTCTGAATTCTGAGTTTAGATCTCACAAGTAAAAATAAAATAAAACATACAAAAGGTAATTGCTACTTTGTATTTCACAATTCCAACTTTTTTTCACATTACAAAATTACTTCCTGCAATTCTGAAACAAAAAGTCACCTTTTACCTTTTTATATTTTTTATCCTGTGGTGGAAACAAGTTTCAGTAGTAAAATATTCCATAGTAAAATACATTTAATATTATATTATATCTTTAAAATTTTTTTATCATAATTTAAAATAAAAAAATATATAACATTTATTTTTAATAATAACAAGAAGAACAAATAATTTATTTTGTATTATTATTATTAATAACTAATATTAATATAAATAAAAATAGCCTTTTATTATTTTACACCCTTTTTTATTCTTAGTAGAGTTGCCTCAATACCTGCCAATCTCTGCTGAAATCAATTGAGAAGTGCTGTTTATGACATACAGAGTTTCTCTCTATTTAGTGTGTTCCAAATAAGTCACTTATGATGTTCCATTTCAGTTAGGATGCTGACTTAGAAGTCTGCTGCTTATTTAGGCAGTATACAGCAAGCAAGTTTTTGAACAAAGCCATAAAGTACATAGCAGATATTTAGCTTAAGCTGAATATATAACATTTAAAATATATGATACAAGGTGAGAAATACATAACTATGAGCCCTTAACAGAAGAGAAAATAAAGGACAGCAACCACAAACTCTCCTATTTATTTTTCACCAACCAGATTATATTAGAATATCAATGCAGAGCAGCTCTGCAACAATAACATTCCTTTTTTCATTCCTTTAAATGCTATTTAAATTTCTGGCTTAAATAAGAGCTGTTTCTTTCTCAGGCAGCGAGGAAGTCAACCATGACGGGGTCCTGATCTGCTTGTTGCCAGGTTACTGGTTAAGGCACCTGGTTTTCACAGATGTGTGTATAGTCACTGATGTCATCAGAAACAAATGCAGTGTCAAGGTTCGCAGTGCTGGAGGGTCAATGCCTCACACGGCGTTTGAAAAATTGCTTTTTTGCCTTGCTGAAATAAACGGTATACTGTACATACAATGATATATGAATATAGTAATTATTCACTACTTAAGTACACCATTATACTTTACAGTACTGGATCCATAGCATTCTGCAACCATGAGTACAGCCTAAAGTTGACATTCGTTTATCTTTGAAATTAAAAGGTAAAATCAAAACTCAATGGCCAAGCACTAAATCAAGCCATTACCGGCTTAATTAGCAGAAGCTCCACAAACTCAAAGTCAACTTGTGCACATTCTAACCGACATCTGTAAACAGACCACATGCTCCATTTTGAGATTAACTACCTAACACTGTGGTGAATAGAGCATCTGCTGGTAAGTGACCAGTTTCCACGAGCCTCTCCATGTAAAGCTCTCTGTTTGGGTTTACCAGCATGGAGTCGCTGCTGACATGAGCTTCCTGCTGACTCTCCCAAATAATCAAGAAACCCCACCGGTCCAACAAACTCCTGACAATCAACCTGGAATCATCATCAGCAAAATAGCATGTGCTAACTCATTTATAGACTCAAATATTTAAGCCTAAATTTAAGATTTATGTATTTGAATAAAAAATGTCCATCTATTTGGATTACACAGTTTTAACATAAACTAATAAACTTAATGTGATGCTTCTTTGTCAGTCATTCATACGCTTAATGAAACAGGTAAGATTTTTGCACTCAAAAAAATTATGCCATTTTTTATTATTAACTACTTGCATTTATTCAATTTTATTTAAATAATCATATTTTCAAAATGCATTTATTCAGATTTCTTACAATCAGTTAGTTAATATGTATGAGAATAAAATAAATTGTATTTGTTTTTGAATACCTGGTTATTGTACTGGTATTTGTTACAAATATTTTAAGTCCATTTTTTCCTATATTAATCCTCAAAATTGAAATTAAATTAAATGTAATTAAATTTCAATAACATTTATTTTTAATTACATTGAATTAATTATTTTATAATAATCCGTTTTAATTACATTTTATTTTTCAGTTTCATTTGGTAATATTTCCAGTAAAACAAGTCTTTTCTTTCTCTAACTCCTGTTTATTTCTTTATATTTGGTAAAAAACTTAAAAAAAAAAAAAACCTCAAAACTGTATTTTATATGTTAAGCTGAAACACCTTTGTAATCACTTGAAATCTGCTAAATTAAATTAAACTCAATTCTGTTTGAATTACATTAAATTAATTGCTTTATTTATTTTTTCATTCAGCTTCCCTTTCTCAAACTCTCCTGTTCGTGTGTGGCTCTTGTTTATTTACAAATACCAGACGGAGGTCATCTCAAGGATCTTATTCAAATCCTGATCTGACATTTGCGTATAGGGCAAATATCACCTCAAAAGCAGCAGTGCATTACAGGAGCGAAACACAGCTCTGATGAAAATAAGGCTGAGCAGCGGAGCAAGAAACATTGAACATGCCAGATTCCTCCAGCATCCTCACCTTCATGTGACTTCCAGCAGAGATGTAGCAGCACAAATGAGGACTGCTTTTCATTAGAGAAGCGTTCCACTATTCTGATCTGCTGAGTTTTGCTGTTTTTAAGTTCAGAGAGCAGACGCATATGAACCTGAATAGAGTTTTTATCATTCAAAAACTGAGCTTCGTGCAGAGAGAAATGATATGATGGGCTGACCTGTTGACCTATTATATAATCATCCAATCACAGACCAACATGCAAATTAGAATTTGAGAAACAACTGGGCTCAATTTCAGAGAAAGAAACACTTGATGAACCTTAAACACTCAAATCAGCATCGTGCATGAAGTTCACAACCGGTTTGCACCTCATCGGCAGACGTGTCTCCAGCTCTGACATCATTGCAGGGGCTTTTGGGTAATGAAATGCTAATCAAATGAAGGCATCAGTTAAAAGTGTGACTTTGACAAATTGCACAATTTGCCATGAAGCAGAATAAATCGGAATTAATTGATTTCAGGCTCTGGGTTTTTTGTTTTAATGTTTGCGTGTCACACGGAAGACCTTGGTTTGTCTTTGAGACTGCTGATTTGAAACAAAGCAGTATTTCACTGACTGACTGAAACTCCATTAAGACCAACAAAAACATGCAATGTTCTACTTAAAGCTACATTTAACAAATTATGAATCTCGTATTACAAATAATGTGAATGCATCTTCGAAAACGGAACAGTCCTGATAGCAATATCAGTCCTTCAAACCCATTAGCACCACCGACTGGTCAAAAGTTTGGCATGATAAAGATTTTTAATGTTTTTAAAAGTCTCTTAAGCACACTAAGGCCCTATTTATTTGAAGAAAAATACAGTAAGAATGGTAATAATGTGAAATATTACAATTTAAAATTAAAATGTAATTTATTTCTGTGATCAAAGCTGAATTTTCAGCATCATTACTCCAGTCTTCAGTGTCACATGATCCTTCAGAAATCATTCTAATATGCTGATTTTCTGCTCAAGAAACATTTCTGATTATTATCAATGTTGAAAACAGTTGTGCTGCTTGGTATTTTTGTGGAAACGGTGATACACTACCAGAGAGAGAAAAGAAATGAATACTTTTATTCAGTAAGGATGCAATAAATTGATCAAAAGTGACAATTAAGACATTTATAATGTTACATCTATTTCAAATAAATGCATCTCTTTTCAAAATTCCTCAAAAAATCCTGAAAAATAAAATGATTCAGTTTCCACAAAAATATTAAGCAGCACAACTGTTTTCAACACTGATAATAATAAAAACTTGATAATAATAAATTAAAAACTTAGCAACCATACTATCTGGCAACAATTAAGGAGCAAATCAGCATATTATTTAAGGATCATGTGACACTGAAGACTGGAGTAATGATGCTGAAAATTCAGCCATGCATCACAGGAATAAATCACATTTTACAATATATTCAAGTAAAAAACAATTATTTTAAATTGTAATATTATTTCATAATATTACTGTTTTTATTGTGTTTCTAATCAGTAAATGCAGCCTTGGTGAGCGTAAGAGACTTTTATTAGCCTGAAACATAAAAAAAGAACCCTTGAAAAACACTTTTGACCACCAGGGTAGGTTTTAACTAATACATTTTGAATCAAATATCCTAAGAAGCAAAATTCTGTCGAAACCAATCCTGATTGTCCTCAAATCTGTGTCATATAATCGTGACACTGTGCCAGTTACTGTGCTGTTTTGTTGTTGTGAGTGTTGTGTTGGAGAGATGGAGCTCACTGCGATGTGAGTGAACCGCTAAAGGATCTGAGGACAAAGATGCAGTTGTTTCCTCCATTCATTCAACATCCCACTATCCCACATCACTGAAATACAGCCAGTGTGTGTGTGTGTGTGTGTGTGTGTGTGTGTGTGTGTTTGATGAGTATGAGACTGAGATGTCTCTGTCTCTGTTCTGGGTACATGATCGCTCTAGAACTGGCCAATAAAATGCTTTGTTTTTATGCTTAAATTCATTTAAAAAAAAAAATCTTATTTATCACTGTTTTGAGTGAAATTACAGCATCTGATTAATCTGATCATGAACATCATGGTGATGCTTTACATAAAGTACTTTATAGGTGAAAAAAAAAAAAAAAACATTTTGTCAAGAATATGTCAAGTATAAATAAATAAGTAATTATATTTATATTTAATTATAAGAAAATTGCGCCTATATTTTAAGACCATAAAATGGGGCACTTTGCGTTTTGACAGAATTTTCATGACAATTAAGTCATGAAACACACATATTATAATATTTTATATTTATTATTATAAGACATAAAAAAAAAAAGAACAAGATAAAAAATGTAAACTATATATATAGATATATATATATATATATATATATATATATATATATATATATATATATATATGGATAACCCCATTTAACCCCCCAGTATTTATTATAATAATGCAAATAAATGAATATATTATAATATATACTATATAAACAAATGTATTATATTTTTATTAATGTATAATATATATATATATATTTACATAAGAAAATATTTAATGTAAAACAATTGAAACAAAACAATTAAATCCTTAAGAAAATAAATAAATATTTGATTTTGAGTGTTTTGATTTTAAGGTGAAATGTGACCTGGTCATCTCTTTTCTAGCTTCCAAAACTAGTCTGTTTAAATAAAATTTAAAACATACTGAAATTCATCTTTTCACACCATAAATTGTAGACAGCATCTCATTACCAAACTGTTAATACTCTACATTTCTCAAGCTCATGCATCCTCGCAGTGTTGTGTTGTGAAGGGTTTTTCTGGATGCCGGGCATCAGTCCTCACTCTGAGGGTCTCTGAGCAGAAAGCAGATTAGCCCTGCACTCGTTTAACATGCTTAACGGGGACGATTTTCCAGTATCACCCAGCTACTGGGTTTCTAACCAGCAAAAGCTGAGAGGACTAATTGAAACATCAGCCATATGGAGCAGATTAAAGGTTTGCAGAGAAACAAAGATTAGATTCGACCTCAAACCAGAAGAAATTATACAGACGGATTAAACACACAAAGAACATTATGAAAAGACCTCAAAGAGAATTATTAACCACCTCTAAAGCCAATCATTCTAATTGTTAAATAACATGACTTCACTGTTAACACCCAAACTATGTTGTGAACAATAACACACAATCTTTACATGAGTTATGCATCATTCACAAACGTATGACATTCATGGCTGAAATGCATTGAATTACAAATCTCAATAAACCCAGACCATAAACAGATCATAAGCAACTGTTAACAGAAGTTTGACTTCTGCATTTTTAGCATATCCGTCCATGCTTTATCTCAAAAGACCTCAAGACTGACAAATCAGGATTAGAAGAAATTGACATCAATGTTACCTCATGCAAAACCATTTTCAAAGACATACAAACACAAACTAAAGACTTAGGTTGAGAACTCAGGTTGAATGATGTTCTGTTAAATAGATAGGATTGGTGGCCAAGTTCAAATTGGGCCGATGTAAGCATAAGACTCAACTATGATTCCAAGTAGATAAATCTATCCAACAAGCACTCACCAGTGTTAGCCACATGCTTTACATAACAAAAGATTGTTAAAATTATTTTCTAATAAGAAAAGCCAAATGCAATTCAAAAGTTAACCAAAAGGCACCAAAATTAATTCAGTTTTGTCAAGAAAAACTAACTCAAGTTGCACCAAATGTCTGAATGTCATTACATTTGATAAGAGAACATCAAACTGCATCTGCAGAAAACGAACCAAAATCTTCTTCATCAATGTTACTCAGTTACTGTCAATCAACTGGTGCTTTGATGATTTTAAGTGGATTTCTCAAGATTTATCAATTCATATTTACACAGGTGTCGTTATAGCCATTGTTTTATTAAAAATATACTAAAAACATTTAGTATATGATTTGCTTTTTTAATCTTCACTCATAGTAAATTTCACAAATTATTACAAAGAAACGACAACAACACATTCAATTTAATGACAATTTTAAGCAGAAAGACTGAAATAGTATTTTCTTGCAAAGCGTACTCCAATAATCTTTGTTTTATTTACAAAACAAAAATAAATTTGACAGATTACTTCTTTTTTTTTTCTTTTTTTTTTTTTTAAATGTGCTTGTGCTAGCATACTTCTTTAAAATAAATGTAACTTATTTTGATATTAAATCTAATAAAATGACATCCAGACATTTTTAAGTGACTAAGAGTCCAACTACTTCTCTAAAATTATACTTTTATGGAACAGAAGTGAGCATATTTCAGGTACAAAACCTAAAGAAGTTGATTTCTAGTTTGTTATCTAATGCAGTGACATTCAGACTCACAGCCACCGAATAAGGCGAAATAAACAACAAAAGCATCTAGAAATGTAAATGCACAGATAAAAGCACACAGCTGTTTTCCTTCTCACCGATTCTCAAGACCTGCTGCGCGCTGAGACTGACTTCTGCCATCAGACACAGCAGGATGAAGCTCACACCTGTCCCCTTCAGCATGCTGCACCTGCAGGAGGAACATTCAACATCCATCTCCTTCTTCTTTTTGTATCCATACAGGAATAATTTCCATCCGAGCAGCGTCTTTCCACTCACTCGTAGGCTACTGCTGGGAGTCACCCATCCTCACATCCATAGGTGCTAACTGGGCATCACTTTCCAGAATAAGTCACCGTGAATGCGCATCCCTCCCGCGGTGCTCTCAGGACATAACGGTGCCGAGAGACCGAGAGCGCACGGGCTCAACTGAGCGCAAACATGGGTCCGCTGTGAAGATTAACTTCAAATCTGGCAGCAGTCGACCTCGACAACGTCTTTGCTCTTTGGTACACCGAGGAAATGATTAAATCTTGTGCCGGAGCTCTGATGGAAACGCACATCTGCCAGCGGATTAAATACCCGCTTATCCGTCACTCCCTGTCTGTGATTTCACCAAACTGGAAAACACCTTACTCAACAGCAGTTTGACCTACTTTAAATAAAAAATAATTCTTATCATATTTTAAAAAGTCGAAGAAAACGTACAGGTCAGGAGAGAAGCGCGCGGAGGCATGAGTGAGAAGTTTGTGTGTGAGTCAATGGAGGAGGTTTGATTCATTCCAATGACTCGAATCTTATAAACTAGTTCTGTTAAAAATGATTCGATCAGATCGTTTTGGAATAGCGTACTATGCTTTTTATTTCTGCTAAATAAAGAAAAATATGGCAGTACGAGTAGTTTTATGATTTATTTATAGTGCGCTTTTTCGAATCTAGCGTCTTGTGTGTTATAGTTGAGTCACTGAGTCTTCATTCAACCGATTCGTTTGAACGAGTCGATAGCGTAAGAATCGATTCGTATTATTTTTAATTCAAACGTACCTGCCTACTTCGAGAAGTAGCCTATCATTGAGTTTTTCCCCCACAAATATCAACAAGTCAAATAGCCTGATTTTCCATACTCAAATCAAAATTGTTTCAACATAGTGTGAGAGTTTTCAAAACTCTGGATCTGGTTTAGAAGGTGATTACTCATCTCCTTCAGGTCATTGTGACAGTGGGTTTATACAGCATTAGAGGGATTACAGAGACAGGATCTGGATCACAGATCATTTAGAAAGAAATGATACAGTTCAGCCCCAGTAAACAAAGCCAGTTCATGTTTTTCTACAGGAGGTTTTATATGGTGTCTTCTTTGACAACATACTTGTCTATGAATTGCAATATTTTTTTGTTGTCTATATGAAATCTGTATGAAATAATTCCGGTGCAATTTACAATTTATAAAATGTCAACAACAAAAAAAGATTCAATTCCCATACGCTACACTTGTAATTTAAAGGGACAGCTCACCTTTAGTTGCTGTCCCCATTGACTTCCATAGTATGGAGAAGAAGAAAAAAACACTTTACAAGTCAATGAGGACCAACTGAAGGTGAGCCATCCCTTTAAGATCATCTCCAGGTTAATCATCTAATAAGTAGAGGAGGTCTGGGCAAGTGTAACATTGTATTTGAAAGTCAATAAGAGCCTATTTCAGGAAAATGAAACATAGAAACAACAATTAAACACACCAAAAAATCACATTCAAAACTGAAATATCCCTTGAGACAACTAACCCCGACCTTCTCTATTTAATACATATTCTCTCTCAAAGCCACATTTGATAGAAACAGCAAAGACTTGGATAACAGTGCATTATTTACACATTTGTAAGGGGCGATACAAAAAGTACATAATGATGCAGTATGATTTTAGTCCTCTGTTTGCCAAAAACAGAGAATGATGGGAGATTCACATGACATCTCTTCAAATACTGTCATGTTCTCAGCTCCAGGACAAACTCACAGCTGTTTATTTTGAGAATAACACACCGCTTCTTAACAGCCAGCAAATATACTCCACCAGTTTGATGTGCCGTATGCTGAATCAGTGTTTGCTGTACACATGCCCCAATGTGAAACAGAGGTTGTTTATGGGGGCTGAATGTGGCTGGCAAAACAAACAACTGTAGCATTGAGTTCACAACTCCAACTCGGCATCCGTTAACAGTTTTACCTGGAGTATGAACGGTTTACGTTAGTATTGACATTCAGTGCAGCTGCTCATCCGGTGAGGGACGCCCTGTATTCCACCTGCATGCTGCCATTTTAGCACATAGGACAAACACGGAGACTGGAGTGAAATGAACAATTTGTGATTTAGATGTTGCATGCATTGCATACTGTATATTGCTTTTGGTCTCTCTTTCAAAATAATTAATAAAAAGTTTGTGTGATACTTGCTACAAAATTAAACTAGACTTCCAAGCAGGGCACAAGATATCTTAAAATAAAACAATCTAAAAACAAACTGCAACAGCTTAAAAAAATCAAGATGTAAGCTTTCTTTTTAATCTGTCATTTTTATTTAAGATCCAAGCCTTGGGTATGAAAGAATTCAGGGAAAACCTGGATATGGTGAAAAAAAAAAAAAGGATTTCTAGACATGGAAAAGTAATGAAAATTAGGCTAATAAAATCTTAAACAAAAAAAAAAAAAACATTGACATTTTTTAAATTAATATAAATATTTTTTGTAGTTATATCAAGCTCTAAAACATTTTATTGGGTAGAAGTTGCTGAGAAATTACTGGAAAAAAATTAATTAAACAATCACAATAAAAAGTCATTAATTTGTAATAAAAAAAGTCTAAAACAAGTTTTTAAATTTTTATTTGTGTAGAATTTTTTTAGATTTGGTGTTGTGTATAATATTTATTTATAATTATTTAATTTAATTATTTTGATATACTACCACTCTCTTTGGCTGAAAAAAAAATCAAAATAAAAGAAGAGGAGAATATTATTTATTTTTTTTTTGTTTTTTTTGTTTGTGGATGGTGAACAATGAACAATGGTGAAGAAGTTGAGAATCACTGCCTTGAAGAGCTTCATATGCCCACAAGATTTGTGAGCATATTTGTTTTTTAATTAAAATTAATCAAAAACACTTATATACACAATGCAGAGCTACTGTCCGAGCTGTACGGCTGCATCTTGGAGTAGTTGTACCCTACGAAGAGCGGATTCTGTGGCACAGGATGAAACGTGGATCCGGTGGCGTGTGAAGAGTACGGATCGCTGCTGTTGCTTCCTTTAAAGTGTGTGGAAAGCTGACGCGGGTAATGTGTGTTCCTGGGTACGTACTGCATCACATTTTGGCCATAATAGTTCAGATTCTGACCGTTCTGACTGTACACTAAAGACCCCGTGGCCATGGCCTGCATACTGTAGGGTGAATGTTGACCAGTGGAGGGTGTTATGGCGTAGCTGAACACGGACGGCGAAGGCTGTTGAATGGAAAGACTGTTGCTCTGGACCAAAGGCTGGTGTCTTATAGAGTTAAAGGTCTGGACGCGGTTTAAAATGGGTTTGTGAGCTGGTGGACGAGCATGAAATGAAACTGGTTTTGGATCAACACGACGACAGAGAAATATAATTCCAGACACCAACAGAAAAGCACTAGTTACCCAACCGATATACAGCGCCTCTCCTAGCTCCCTGCGCTGGGCGTCAATCAGTAGAGGGTTGTAGAAGTCTCTAATGATGTTGTGGGCCGTCCAAGAGACCGGGATGATTATGCAAACGGATGCTAAAATCTGCATTACCCCTGCGGCCATTGCAATGAGGCTTTTTGCCCGTGGTTGATCCCTGAGACACAACATGCAACGGAGGCCTACGAGAGACACAAGCAACCCGACTCCAGACAGCGCCATAGCGCAACACGTCAACCCACGGGCCGCCTGCAGGTCCGGCGGCAGGAACAGCAGAGAGTCGTAGGCTTTGCACTGCATGTGGATGTTGGCCTGTCTGTAGCACGTCATCCACAGACCCTCCCAGCGCGTCTCCATCACGATGATGTTCTCACCGATGAACGCCGTCACTTTCCACATGGGAAGAGCCGTGACAGCCACCGCGCCGATCAGACCGATGATGCCCAGACACAGAGCGATGAGTTCACACTTGCCCTGAACCATCACTGACCTCAGACGCACACGCTTTTGACTATGTCATCAGTTTTCCTAAAAGTAGAGGAACAGACATAATTGGTTTCGAAATTTACATGAGAGGCCTTTGGCACAGGATGCTTCTTGCATTTAATCGGTCAAGTTTTTAACAGCACCAGACTAATGCTTTTAAATGCAAACAGCATTAAGGCAATTTTTCACTTTTAAGAGCCACTGCCAAAATATCTACTATAATAGCCTTTATAAACTATTTGGGATTTACAGTACTGTGCAATACTCACAACATTTGCTCTAAGATGCATGGTTTTGTATCTTTTGCTTGCTCTTTTTTGCTTTAGTGTTCCAGTATCAATTTTAGAAACATTCCATTGCATTGCAAATTTTGTAATGATTTTTAGTAGCCTAAATTAATGTTTTTATTTACCATGGATGCATTAAATTGATCAAAAGTTACAGTAAAGACTTTAATCATGTCGCAAAATATTTGTTTTTAAATGTTTTGTTTCTTTGAAAATGTATAATAATTCCCATACAAATCTGAAGCAGCACAACTATTTTCAACATTGACACTGACACTGAAGACACTCAAGAGTGATGATGCTGAAAATTCAGCTGTGCATCACAGGATTAAATTACATTTTACAATAAATGTAATATAGACAATGGTTATTTTTTGATTTTAATAATATTTCACAATGTTACCATTGTTAATTGCGATTGGTATGGCTACTTTTGAACAGATAAAGATGCTTTCAGCCTCATGATGGTGTAGTTATTGCCTCTACCAACAGGGTCTCTGGACCGATAAAAGCAGCAAACCTTGACCTCTCGACCTATTAAACAGAATTCACCTTTTCCTTTGACAGACTCACTTTCATTTGCATCACCTTATGCTTAATTTGGTTCTTAATCAAATGTTTAATTCAGTTGTACAATACCAAAGTGTTTTTTTTTTCTTCTGTAGAAGAACATGTCCTGAATGAACGTCTCCTCAGATGACAGCAAACTACCCTGAACAAATGAATGAATCCACTCACCCTGTTCTGAACAAAGATAATCCTGTTGGGCAGTGATTTAATGTCCAAATCCAGAGGTCTCGAGTCTGTCAGCCAAACACAGGTGTGATAGATGTAGTAAATGTTGTTTCCAGATTAAACAGGACAGTGTGATATTATATGCTTCAACAGCTTAAGGATAATGTTAAACTTACTCTCTTTGTTATGGGAAAGTGGCATAGCCGTATTCTGATTGGTTGAGGATGATGAGGGTAAGTGGAGATGCTGGTGGTGTGTTTAATGACCAGTGGTCATATATGCTGTCAACAAAGTCTCTCTCACATAAATAAACACACACTCAAATGAACAGATGACCTTGACTCACAAACTTATAAAATTCTCACACTTCAACACTAGAGAGAGCCGCTGCGCCAATCTGGTTACAGGTAAGTTAGTTCTGTTTTTGGAAGCTGAAACGAGTGTCCTTTATTGACCTTGTTAGGCAACAAAGAAATAATCTATTTTATGTGAAGACCTCCGATTCATTAGGCACTATAGATAACTTGAAGAATAACAAAGTGCAGTAAATGGTAAAACTTGGCTATTTGTGCTGCAAACCAGTGTGTTTATAATTACAGTGATAAATTAAAACCATATGATAAGAAATACCAGTTTACAATATCAAGCCGCACGAATAAATGGAAGAGAATGACACCGGAAGTCTCGAACAAATATGGCCGGGTCCTCTCTTACCTTAAAAATAAAGTGGATAGTCTGTGACTGACTAGGCAGCAACATACAGTTTTGTTAACTAAAGTATGTTTGGTTGCTGCTAAAAGCATCATCTGTTTTTACTGTCATTATTGTCATTTATCATGCATACGTTTTATCCACGGTGATGGTGATGACCCACATTTTTTGCATTAGTAACCTGAACTGAGGCCATCAGAGTGCATACGTAATACCTCTGTTTTAAAACCTAGTGAGCTGTCTTGTTGTTTACTACCCTCTCAGGTAGCTAACTTTTAAAAAAGAAGCATCCTCGCTGAAATTGAGCCACATAAGTGAGTGATTTAGAACACTCAGCAACTTTTTGCTTCACATAAACAGTAATAAAATAGGACACTAAGGTAATAATGCAAGACCCTAATAATCATAAAAATACAGTGTGCATATAACTCGGTATTTGCTTGAAAATTACATTTTTAATGTTGTTTGACCAATATTGTTTGGTATTAAATCAAATGCAAATTAATTTTATATATTTTTTCTTCAATGAGCTCATCACAGTGCATTCTGGGATTGCATTCTTCTTGAACCAAGGCAACAAAAGAATCTCATCAGACAAGTTGCTGCCTACATTTGTTTACATTTAAGCCTATGTTGTTGTTATTGTTGTTGTTAACCAAAACCATTAAAATATTGGCCTACGATTCCTTAAAATGCCTCACAGCAAAATTCACCAATTTTGCACTTGCTACGTAAGGCAAAGATTTATTTATATAATTATTTTATTCAATATGCTGTGTTTCATCTGATAGAAAAAAGAAAAGAAAAAAAAACTGATTTACTCTGTATAACAGTTCCCAGTGAAACAGGTCTCACACCTTGCGTCTGTCCAAAAGTATGCAGTTAAAACTTTAAAGCTGCTTGTTCAGTTTTCATGTGTGGGTGTGTATTTCTCAGGTTTCACAGATAGTTCTGATCCGTTTCCTGGTTCTGCTGTAGCACTACTATACTAACAAGCAGCTCATGTGTGACTCATTCTCTGGGTGTGTCTGTGTCAAGACAATAGTCTTCTTACGTTTCACTGCGGCTTTGTGTATTTGAAGCTGCAGGGCATAAAGATCTTGAACGCACTGAGCTGAACTAAATCACCAAATTCAGCACCTACCTGTAACTCAGCCCCCGTGACTTTTTTGAGAAAACATGTCCTCTGAAGCATATAGATGAAGAGATTTCTTCTGAGAACTATTACTGTGCAAATACTCAGCAGAAACCAGAACACAATCTTTGAAAATCACCTGTAAATGCAGATTGATAGGAGGAGGAATAGCAAATATCTTATCATTAAGGATATGTTTTACTGCTTTATTGAGTTAAATCATTGCATTGTGCTTTGATATTTACATAAAAAACATAATATCTGAATATTAAACGTATTTCCTTGTTTCTATTTTAGACAGCTTTCAGATAATACAAAAATACCTCAAATAACATTCTTTACAACATCCTGAGGTATGATCTGTACTTTACAATGAATCATATAAAACAAAACCATTTTTTTTTAAACAATTCTTCATCTCAGTCAGTTCTCTTACTTGCATATTTAAAAAATGCCATTGAAACTATATTTAAATTCTGTCAAAAACATTCTCAAGAAATTAAAAGGAAAATATTAAATGTAGGACTAAATTTGTTACATTTACAACATTTTTTTTCCCTTCAAATTTTATTTTCGTAACACCTCTAGTTAGAAGTCCATCCTTTCCATCTCATTTGCACCTACTTAGACATTTAAAAAGCCAAAGTATTCAAAAACATTCCTAAGGATGAAACTGGAAAAAAATAAATGTAGGCCCAAGTTTGTTACATTTAAAACTGTTTAAATATTTCCAAATAGTATTTTTTACCTTGTGTAATAAAAAAATAAAAAACAGCTTTGGTTAGAAGTCCTTTCCATCTGTCATCTGCTCCTGCAGAGATATGAGTAGAAATAACATCTAAATGTAGCCAAAAACATTCCCAAGTATGAAACAAGGAAAAAAATGAAATACTGTATACAACTAACTTATGTATATATAAAAAATCCAAATATTTTGTTTTTAAAACTTTGGTCGTCCTTTCCATCTCTCTCTAACACACACACAAACACAAACACTCAAGCCTGTGAAACGTCCAGCTGGATTTCAGAGATAAGCCACGGCACTGCGGGCGGACGGATGTCGGGACGGTTGTATGAACGACTGCTGTCTGGAAGGCTGAATGAATGACTGCTGTCTGGACGGTTGGTATGACTGCTCAATGAACGAAGGTGGCCCGGACGGGTGACTGTACACCGAGCGCGGCTGAGGGTGGTAGGCCACGGGTTGCGGCTGATAGGCCACAAATGGCGCGTTCCTGTTGTACATGTACCTCGGATCCGGGCCCTTGTCCAGGGGGCCGCTGCAGCAGGTGAATATGCACCCACCGGCGAATAAGAAGGCGGAAGACACCCAACCGATGTACAACGCTTCTCCTAGTTCCCTACGCTGGGCGTCGATGAGCAAGGGGTTGTAGAAGTCCTGGATGATGGCATGTCCGGTCCAGGAGACAGGGATGAGGCAGCAGAAGCAGCCCGCTAGGATCATGCAGCCAGCGATGATCAGAACCATCCGCTTGGCACGGTCGTTCCCTTGGATGCATGCCGTGCACCTCATCCCGGCAATGGAGATTAGTAAACCCAGCCCGGTCAATGCCACGGAGCAGCACATGAGCCCCCGAGCGGCCTGGAGGTCCGGAGACAGCGCCAGCAAAGAGTCGTACACCTTACACTGCATCCGAATGTTGGCCTGCCGGAAGCAGTTCATCCACAAGCCCTCATACCGGGTCTCCATCACGATGATGTTCTCCCCGATGAAGGCCGTCACCCGCCACATTGGCATCCCGGTGCTGGCCGCCACCCCGATGAGGCCGATCAGGCTCACGCACATTCCCACGATCTCCAGGGCGCTGTTCGCCATGATTCCAGGAGCCTGAAGAGTGAAGAATGGTTTTGACTGTGAGGTTTTGCATCCCGCTGGAATGGGAGCTGATAGGTGTTCACCTGTTCCCAGCCTCCGCCCTCTCGCTCAGGGGAGGGAGGGAACGCCGGAGCTGGTTGCTATGAAATCAAATCCCCCCTGCGAGTGTTTGTGTCTGGTTTTGTGTCACTGGGGGAGGAGGAGGAGGAGCTCGTAGCCATGTTGATGTTTGCTCAGCAGGCACCATTTTCTGGCAGAGATCCTGTTAAGTGAGGAAATGTAGCTGGAGGGGTTACTGAACAGCCAGATACAGCCAAACACACAACAGCTCTGGACTGCTGTCAATGTTTAACACCACTGGTGTTGCGGCTCATTAAATTGCTGTCTGATATGTCCAGAAGAACATTTGTGAAGTCAGCTGATGGCTTAATGTTGATGTTTTACCTTTAGTTAAAGGTGAAAAGTTTGTCATTTCTGTGGAATTTCATTACTTTTAAAATTCTGTTTGATGCTGAGTGGTTTCTAGCATGTTGCTACACGGATGCTAGGGTGTTCTGAGGGAACAAAAGAAAGAAACCCCATAGTAACATTCTAAAAAAACTTTTAGACCTCCTTAGCAGCTGCATTGCAACACCTAACAACCTTTATACCGTCAACCATTTTTGTAGTTCCATTTGATGCTGAGTGCTTTTTTTAGCATGCTATTAAGTGGTTGCTTGGGTGTTACTATGCAGCTGCTTAGGGGTTGTAAGTGGTTTATAGAATGTTGCTGTGTAGCTGCAAAGGGGTTCTAAATTGTTTTTTTTTTAGATTGTTGCTATGAGGTTGCTATGCAGCTGCTTAGGGGTTGTAAGCACTTTATAGAATGTTACTATGCAGTTACTAGGGGGTTCTGAGTAGTTTTTAGAATGTTGCTGTGCAGTTGCAAAGGGGTTCTAAATGTTTATTTTTTCAGATTGTTACTTTGAGGTTGCTAAGGTGTTGCTATGCAACTGCTTAGGAGTTCTGAGTAGTTTTTAGAATGTTGGTGTGCAGCTGCAAAGGGGTTCTTCAATTTTTTTAGAATGTGACTGAGCTTGGGATTTTACTTATTTTACTTGGGAGGGATTTTGAGTGCTTTATAGAATGTTACTATGTGGTTACTAGGGTGTTGCTGTGTAGCTGCTAAGGGGTTTAAAATTTATTTAGAATGTCACTATTAGGTTGCTACAGTGTTGCTATGCAGCTGCAAAGGGGTTCTACTTTTTTAGAATGTTACTGTGCGGTTGCTAGGGTGTTGCTATATAGTTGCTAAGGGGTTCTGAGCAGTTTTTAGCATGCTCCTATGAGGTTTCTAGTGTCTTAACAGCTACATAGTAACTGCTCAAAACACCTTAGAATCTGCATAGCAACATCTTAGCAACCTTTGCCTATTTTTGTAATTCCATTTATTGCCAAATGTGTTTTTAGAATGTTGCTATGCAGAACACCCTAGCAATAACATAATAACATGATAAAAAACACTCAGGACATCTAGCAACAACCTAGCAAACTTTGCACTATTAAGCATTTTCTTCAGACAGTATACAAAATCAAGTTTCTGTGGTCTATAAGATGACTGACAGTAACTGATACTTTATTCAATTTCATCAGCAAGTGCAGATAAGAATTTGGATCATAACACTGTTTTGCTGCGTTGACTTTTTCCAGTTACATCTTAGATCACATACACATGTCTTTTGGTCTCACAAACACACAGTCAGTGCTGGTGAATTTGCATTAGGGGCGTGATGCTTTGAGCTTATGAAGCAACAGAAGACAAACATACACTGGAAAACCACCTCGACTGGTTCGACCAGTTCCGCCAACACTGGGCTAAGAAAAAACAACAAAATGATGTCATCAAGTGTCCAGACCAGGAACTAGTACATCCACATTTCTTTTCACACATTTATTTAGTACAATTAAAATCAAACTAGTGCTTTGAAAATGGAAAAACAAAGTGGAAAACAAACACAATCATATGACAGAGTCAACATTAAGTCACGGATACACAGTTAAATGCTGTGTGAAAATATCCCACATGTTGGTGTTCTTAATTTTAGCACATATTGCATATTATTTCTGTGCAAATTACAGTCTTTTAGACAAGAAGGAAATGCGTTCAAATCAAGTATGTAAAAACTAATATTCACATAAACAGTCACATTTAATCAAATGAGGCTCCATCAGTCCTGCTTTCTTCTGAATCCTAATGCAGATTGTTCCCAACTCAACTTCCTTTTTGGAGTCTCTATAGAAGATTTTACTGGTAAAGCACAGCACTCACTGTGTGTCTCAGTACCTAGGGTTATAAACTGTGGGGACAGGAGAATAGGCTGGTTGATAGTTATACCCGGGCTGGTATCCGTATGCAGGCTGGTATCCATATCCGGGCCTGTAGGAGTAGTTATATGGAGCCGATCCGGCCCGATAAAGAACAGATGCCATGTTCTCTTTATCCTGGGTCCGTGGTGCATGTCGACAGAGCAGAATCACCCCGGCACTGAAAAGCAAAGCCGAAGTGACCCATCCGATGTACAAAGCCTCTCCAAGCTCTCTACGTTGGGCGTCGATTAACAACGGGTTGTAGAAGTCCTGTATTATCACATGAGCTGTCCACGACACGGGAATGATGGTGGTCAAGCAGCCAGCCAAAAACAAACACCCTCCGCTCACCAAAACAATGTGCTTGGTTTTGGGACGGGAGTCTACCAGACGGGTGCAGCGCATGCCTACGGACGACACGATGCAAGCGAAGGCAGTCAAAGCCACGGAGGAGCACATGAGACCCCTGGCAGCCTGGAGGTCGGCCGGGAGGAACAGCAGAGAATCGTAGACTTTGCATTGCATTCGGATGTTGGCTTGCCGGTAGCAGTTCATCCACAATCCCTCCCAACGCGTCTCCATCACGATGATGTTCTCCTGGATGAACGCCGTGACCTTCCACATCGGGAGTCCTGTGACGGAGGCGACGCCGATCAGGCCGATGAAGCCGATGATCAGCGCAACCACCTCGCAGCACATAGATTCCTGTCTCTTTCTCTTCTCACGCTTCACCTGCTCATCATACACCTCTTTCTCCGACTTCTCATCCGGATATCCCGTGTACACAGTGTCCCCGTAGGTTTTGTCCGCGTAGGATTTGGCCACGTAAGACCCGGCGTAAGACATGATGGTCGAGTGCCAGGACAAAACAACGAAGGATCAGACACAGATGTAACGCTGCTCTCCTTCACTGCAGTATTTCTCAACTGAGCCCGGAAGATCCAGATGACAGGTATTTACAGACAAGAAAAATGTTAATGATGTAATGTGAACAGACTGGTTCACCTGCTCCTGGAGAACCTGATAAACAGCTCGAAGGAAACTGGTGATACTTGAACTGTTTAACCTTTTCAGACATGAATTATGTTTCAAGTTTTTGAAAAATATAAAATTACATTTTCCCAGCTCATGAGGCTTCGATAAATGAGACCGAATACGAATATTACAAATCTCAATACTCTTTAATTGTAATTTTTTTTGTCCATTTCAATGGACGTCAGGTCAAAACAGTTTGTTGGTAACAAACTAAATATCTTAGAATCAATCAATATGGTCATTTTAAAGTCATTTTCTGTGTGTATCTTTCTTTTTTTTATCATAAACTTGAACATTATAACATTTCAACTTTAATTGTAAGGTTTTTGCTTTACAGATTGCTCATTTGTTTATTCATAACAAAATTAACCTAGGAATAAATCAAGTCACGTTAGAGTCATTTCCTGTGTGCATCTTTGAAACAATTTCTCTGTGACACAAAGCAGTAGTGCACCTTGCACTTACCACAGAAGACGTGCGTTTTCCCAGAACAACCTTCCAATTTGCATCTTGTTGCTTCTTTTTAAGTTTCTGCTTCGTTTCTGTTTTTTTTCCTAAAATTCCTGGGGAAAAACAAACAAATCAAATAGGTCACATATAAAATGAATGTGTTTAAAAGCTCAGATCATTTAATGGTTCATCTCTTGGAAGAATTTAAAGGAAAATGTTTGAGTTCATATAAAGATCTCTGACACTGATTGCATGCTTCAATATCTTGGCAAATCCAAGCACAGTTTGAGATATTGTACCTTCTGAAAGAGATCTTAAAAGAAATCTGAGAAGCAGAAGACAAAAGCAAAAGTCTATTTGCTTTCCATGTGTTTCACTGCTATCTAACAGAATCAATCAAGATATTGAACATACATCAAATTTGTGATTTTCCTGTTTCTATTTTTACTGTCAAAAGAAACTCTTTATTTATTTTACATTTTTTTGTCAAGACGTTCCTGAACTTGAATTCCCCATGAAGCCCTGATCTACTGCATTTTCCTTCAGCTGCTGTATGTCAGTGAGAGGGCAGGTGAGTTACAGGCAGCACAGCGTTTCCAGGTAAGACACGAAACTAGAACCTGACAAATGATGGAGGTGGAACCTGAGAGGCTTTAGTGTCAAAACACACACACACACACGCGCACACAACCACACACACTCACACATTATAAAGTATTTTATTACTTATATTTATAAATTAATATTGTACTGTTAAATATTATGGGAAATGATTTGCTGTATCTCTGTGTTTGTAGGAAAATGATAACATTAACTTGTGCATCTGCTAACATATGATTTACCCAGCTATTTCTATACATGTGTGAATTATGAAATTGGGAATGAGAGTAAAAAAGCTGTCAGGGTAATCTAAAACATGCCTAAAAATACTGACATGCTGTCTGTATTTGCTGATTTGCATCTGCCACTCCCAAAGCCATGTACTGTAAGTGAAACTAAATGTAAACCACACTGACGCTGGTCTTCTGTTAGATGGATGAGATATCTACAGATGGAGACTGTGTGTGTGTGTGTGTGTGTGTGTGTGTGTGTGTTGTTTTTTTTTTTTGTGTGTGTGTGTGTCTTTGTTTTTGTGACATATCAGGACACAACTTTGTATAATGACATGGGTATCACACAGGTATTACAAGGAGAGGGTGACTTATGAGGACATAACCCATGTCCCCATTTTTCAAACCGCTTATAAACCATACAGTATTAGTTTTTTTTGAGAAAGTAAAAATGCACAAAGTTTCCTGTAAGGGGTAGGGTTAGGTGTAGGGTTGGTGTAGGGCGATAGAATATACAGTTCGTACAGTATAAAAACCATTACGTCTATGGGATGTCCCCACTTTTCACAAAAACAAACATGTGTGTGTGTGTATGTGTGTGTGTATATATTACAGTTACATTTAGTCATTTAGCAGATGCTTTTATCCAAACTAACAAAAGAGCAACTATATGTAAGTGCAAATTACAAGTCTCGGTGTGTATATTTATATATATATACACGCACACACACACAAAATAAATCAGTTACTAAAATATATAATAATAATAATATATTTCATTATAAGTAAATAAATAATACAACATTTGTACTTTTTTTTTGCAAATAATGCACATATTTTTAAGATAACTATGACAGCTTGTTTAGTCTAATTCTTCATTTACTAATCCCTACTAAAATTCTAAACACAGTAAGTAAATCATATGTTTGTGCATGCACAAGTACATTTCAGTTTTACCTTACAAGAACAGAACTACAACACAAAATGCTTGAAAATATAATCTACAATCACATCATCAGACACTAATGTGTTTAGTTAGTTAATGAGGAACATTTAATCTAATTAACCAGGATTCAGTTCACTGATTCATATGGCCAAGAAACATAAATGCAGATCAAAATTTGCAAAGAAATAAAAGTGATAAGTAAACTGAAGTGAAGTGAGTGAGTTCTGTCTGTCAGACGTACTGACTCTTCGGGTACGTGTCAGAAGAGGGTGTCCGTCCCAGCATGCTCATCCCGGCCTTGTCCTTTTCCACTGTGATGTATGGCTTCTTCTCCTCCTCGTCCTTCCTGTGACGGGGGCCGTAACGGCACAGCAGTATCACCCCCGCGATCAGGAGGAGCAAGAACGTGGCGAAGCCCACATACAGCGCCTGTCCGATCTCCCGCTTCTGCGCCTCCACCACCATCGGGTTGTAAAAGTCTCTGATGATGGAGTGAGTGGACCAGCTGACCGGAAGAAGAGTGGCGAGGCTAGCGACGACGAACAGACACCCGCCCACCAGCAGGATCACATTCTTGCCCCTGGTGTCATCATGGCAACAGTCTGTTCCCCTCATCCCACAGACGGACACCAGGACAGCCAGGACGGCGAGAGTGATGGAGGCGCACATGAGCCCGCGGGCCGCCTGGATGTCCGCCGGAAGGATGAGCAGAGAGTCGTAGACTTTGCACTGCATGTTGATGTCCGCCTGCCGTATGCAGGCCATCCATAACCCCTCCCACAGCGTCTCCATCACGATGAGGTTGGACCCGATGTAGGCCGTCACCTTCCACATGGGCATGGAGGTCACCGCGATGGTCCCGACCAGACCGACGGCACCCAGAACCAGAGCCAGGATCTCCAGCTTAGCCCTCATGACGGCAGAAGTGAGGTGAAACACAGCGTGTTTGATTAAATGTACACGGGTTATCTGACAGGAATCAGATAGGAGGGGCTTGGTCCATCAGTGCTATGCGGTAACGCTGGTTTCTGGCCGCTGATGACAAATTTACTTTTTGAGTTTTGTTTTTAAAGCAAGTCCATAAGTTCAAGCATCTGTTGATGTAGCAGTAACTGATCTCGCTGGTTAAACACATAACCTTGAGCTAAAGCAGTGGCTGCAGTATGACTATAAATAATTCAAAATTAAATCACTTAAAATTAAAAATGTAAATAAAATAGTTTAAAATAAAAATAGAACTATTTACAATTTTTTTTAAAATTAAATATAAAATAGTAAAAATAAAGTTAAACAATTAAAAAATAAATAAATAAAACAATAATTTAAAATAACATAAATCAAGCTTTAAAACAAGCTAAAACAGAAAATATTAAGAACAATATTTTAATTCGTTCTCTCAACCATTTTTTCATGGAAAACAGTTAAAGGTTTCTTTGAAAATGTGGATATATGAGGGAATTGTGATTTCTAGACTTCAATTAATAAAAATCATTGGTAACATTTTCTAGAGGTTTTGATATATAATTCAGTATAAAATGTTAATGCATTAATTATTTCTGGTAATTTCACTTGCATTGAATAATCACAGGAATAATTGTAATCACATTTATAATACTTATCCAGTTATAATTATACCTTTAGAAAGTATATTTCATTAAAACACATGACAAACAACCGATTTTAGATGTTTTATATTATATATATATATATATATATATATATATATATATATATATATATATATATATATATATATATATATATATATATATATATATACACACACACACACACACACACACACATATCTATATACTATATATATATATATATATATATATATATATATATATATATATTTTTTTTTTTTTTAAGAAAATTTCATTAAATCATAAAATCTATTAAATCACACACACACACACACACACACACACACACACACACACACACACACACACACACACACACACACACACACCTGATATTTTCCAAAAGAAATATATAATATTACATGAAGGGCCCTTGAATCTTTTAGTAAATAACTGGGGGTCAAAAGGTCAAATAGGTTGAGAACCACTGGGTTAAAGGGTTAGTTTCCAAAAGTGACTATTTTCTTATTATTTACTCACCCTCATTCTGATCCAGACCTTGCTGTCGAAAAGAAGCTGCAAAATGTGAAAATACATACATAAATATATTAAAAGAAGTGCACATATGACTTTAACCATTCATTTGAGAAACTAGTAAGGGTGAGATGCTTATTATTCGAGAGAGTAGAACTACAGCTAATGGCAACATTCACCAGTCGTCACTTGCAAGTGAAAACTAACTTTTGTGAGTAATTAAAACCATTATCAGTAACACTGCTAAGACATAGCAACATAATACACTGAATAAATCAAACTGTAAGAATGCTAATCTGAATCTTGTCCTTCTAAGTGATTCAATCAAATCAGAGACTCTTCTAATAGATTTGACCTCAATTTAATCAAGATTACATTGAGGATGACCAGTTTTTTAAAAAAAATTCTCGAAACTGTTTCAACACATCAAATAATCCATGCATTAAGCCGCCAAAATTAAAATATGAGGAACAAAATTATTTTGTGACAGGTGCCTTTCATCCGACAGCTGATGCTGTGTCACTGTTTTGCATATATTGCATAATCCCTTTTCAGAAACAAAAGTGTATTCACACTTCAGTGTGTTGAAGAGGGGAAATGAAATATGTGACATTTACAAACAAAAGCAACTAAAGAATAGCCTATAATTAGTTTCATACCTATGATCTGGTATTTTATTTAATGTAAATATATTTTACTGCATTTTTAATGATGCTTAATTTAGCCTCCTTGGCCTGGAGGATTCAGATAAAAACCCTGGCTGAGCATCAGATCATGTTGAGTATGTTAACAAGAGCTCACAGAGCAGAAGCGTGTCTCACCTGAGCTAAAATGTCTCTAATGTTCATGTAAAACACAGTGAACTATAAGCGGTTAGAGGTGCTTTGTAAAGTCAACAGAAACTTTAAAACCTGTCTGACGGGTCAGACTGCTGAGACTGAGTTTCATGTGTCAACTCCATAGACTATAAAAACAGGTCAACTCACACATCCAGCCTCAGACAGAGAACAAGAGTGGCATTTAACATCACGTGACTTCACCTTTACTTTCCTTTAACCTCACAGCAGAAATCTTTTCACTTCTCGCGTTCATACATGACCAGAAAAATACATATATGCTGCATTTAAGTAGAGTTTTGTAAAAAAAAACAAAAAAACAAATTGCATATTTACACGAAATGTTTGTGCGCCATCTAGCGCATCTGTTTAAAACTGCGCCTTAAACATCTATATATATATATATATATATATATATATATATATATATTTTGTAGTAAAACCATGATTAATTTTTTTTACAGTACTTTTAGAAACTCTGTAAATTAGGCTAATATTTAGCCCAAATTGTTGGTTCATTTAGTAAAAAAAAATAAATAGCTTGATTAACTTACCTTGTTTTCTCAACAGAAGCCCTCTAGTAAATCCTGAATCCTTCAAGTCAAAGATTAAATGTGGAAGTATTCATTATTTATCTTCTCAACATCTGTCAAAACTGTAGTAGCCAACAGACAGAAAGAACAACAACAAAAACCCTTACTTTTAACATAGTAATTGAAATGTAAGCAACACAGTAATGTGTAATTTTCACATATTCTGCTGTAACAAAAACATGCATTTTCTATGCACAGTATATTTTCTATATTTCTATGCACTAAGAACAGCAGGCCTGCAAAAAATATTTTGCACAAAAGTATGGTACCAACTTCCATCATTGGGAGGCAGATCGATCTTATTATTAAAGATACAAATATATAATTAATGTTATAATTACAAATTATGCTATAATTAAACAAATCTATAAATATATAATCTAATATAAGCGATACATTTCCAGCTGTATAACAATTATGAAAATTCATGAAAACAGCAAAAAATTAAAAAAGTAAATGTTAACACCAAGACAATGTAAAAATTCTCAAATTAAACATGCAAAACAGCTAAAAATCAGTGACAATTTGCCCTGACGTGACATGAAAAACATTCATAAATGTTGAAAGAATTACAGGTCATGAAGATGCTGCTGCGTGTGTGGTCTGCTGATGTCAGTCTGGCCTGAGGAGAAGAACTCTATCAGCTCGTCTATCTCAGATTCATCTGAGCACTGAGAGATTGATAGCTTCACTCGTCTTGTATTTCACTCTTGACTCCAGAGTTTCTGCTCAAACATTCAGCCCGAAGCCATCCTGGTACTTCCATCTGCCAGCAATGCAGAGCACTGTACAGCTGAAACTCCACTATCATTGACTTCTACACATGAAGGGCAAGATGACACAAGCAGAAGTGCTTCTTATTAACAACACTGGTGTAAATGTGTGAAGACACACTGGAAATGCAGAAGCATCCACGAATCACAGGGAACCGGCTTTTGATATGTACGAAACCAATTTATTTGATATAATATCAATCCACAGCTCTATATACAAAATAAAAATGCATTTCTATAGCTCAATGGGAACGTTTTCGATTAGGGTTGGGTTGGTCAGTATCATCTAAAATATTTTCCAGTGGCTTCTCTTGATTGCATTCAGCAAATTTTGGAATTTAAAAACATGAACCCAAAGTTTATATGTGAGATACTCACATTTAAACATAAATAAAATAAAAAAAAATTACACTGTATGCATTGTCCGTGTAAGGGCTCGGATCGTCTTCTATAAACAATCGTGAGTGTAAGCATCAAATCGGTCATTATGTGTCATTCATGTAGAGCTGAACCACAACAAACCATTTAAACAGGAACAGAACAGTCCATCAGCTATAAATCATATTGCATTTATCAACAAAATTCAAGTAAAACAGGACATAGTGACCTAGAATGAGCTGTAAAAAAATCCTCCGCTCTGAGAAAGGAATCATAAAAATTCATTCAGCATTATTTTGACCTGAGATGTGCACATCTAAGTCAATATTCAACACAATTACTCGGTGAATATTTCAAATTACATGTATATTTCAGGTCAGAATAGTGCACATATATATGTACATTTCGGATAAATCGTAAAGGAATAAACACGAATATTAAAATGCCGTTTACAGCTTCTCTGTACAAATATGAGACAATGCTGAACAAATAATGAAAAAGTGAGATATTTCACCAGGCTGTCGTTCTTCTTACTTCTGAAGGACATCATAAATAAATCCCAGCCCTTATTTTGCAAATAACGACATCAAGAACGAAACAGAAATGTTTGGCAGACGTTGGCGGTCCAACGGCGAATGTGCAATTGTAATTCTATTGATTGTACCACCACATTTCCTGCGGTTTCTGATTGGCCACAGCGCACATGTAGAGCTCATCTAATGTGTTTAAAGCGTCATATCTTACAGCTACTTGGAAAGGAATGTCTACCATTCGGAGTATTAGCACAGAGAAACTGTTGTCATGCATCGGCTGATGGATTTGACTGGCGAGCTTTAAAGGAATAGTTCACCCAACAATTAAAATTTGCTGAAAATGTAATCACTTTCAGGTCATCCGAGATGTAGATGAGTTTGTTTCTTCATCAGATTTGGAGAAATGTAGCATTCCATCAGTTGATGACCAGTGGATCCTCTGCAGTGAATGGGTGCCGTCAGAATAAGAGTCCAAACAGCTGATAAAAACATCACAATAATCCACACCACTCCAGTTCATCAGTTAATGTCTTGTATGTCACAAACTGTGTGTTTGTAAGAAACAAAGCTGTCATTATATCTGGCTAAAATACCAGTCCATAATTAAAAAAACAACAACTTTGTTTTCTCTTTTCTTTAATCTTTCCATCTAGTTTGCACTTAACTGAACAGTGCTTGAAACTTCCTGTGTCTACTGAACTCTTCAAGATTAATCGCTTGATGTATTCCGCAAAAGTCGCTTTGGATAAAAGCGTCTGATAAATGAATAAATGTAATCCATAATAATCTCCAGTTGTCTTTTCACATCAAAATCCACCCACATATTTAGAGCTGTTTTGGTTTCTGATTTGTGCAGATTTCTCTCCTGATTCAGATTATGGACTCATATATTAGTCAGAAACAACATTAACTGATGGACTGGAGTGGTGTGGATTACTTGTGGATTATTGTGATGTTTTTATCAGCTGTTTGGACTCATTCTGACGGCACCCATTCACTGCAGAGCATCCATTGCTGAGCAAGTGATGCAATGCTACATTTCTCCAAATCTGATGAAGAAACAAACCCATCTACATCTCGGAACGCCTGTGGGTGAGTAAACTTTCAGCAGATTGTAATTTTCGA